>NC_057801.1:154280415-154451199 GCF_018294505.1 Triticum aestivum
ACTAATGGCGCACCACTGGTGCGCCATTAGTAAAAAATACTAATGGCGTGCTGTTAGTGGCGCACCACAGATGCGCCATTAATGGCCATAATAGGTGCGCCATTAGTAGAGGTTTTTCTAGTAGTGTACGAGGTCGATTCGTAGGACACTGGTCGGATGTGATCTAAACTGGACTAGGAATGTGACCGAGTAGACTTTGGGCTTTAGGGTCCGTGCGCTGCGACTAGGGTTTGCATGTGTTGCGAATAGCCACGTCCACTCACCGCCGACTGTGTGATCGGACCTAGCAGTCCGCCGCATAGTGTTCCTCCTACACGCGCGGATACAGTTAGAGGTGGTGCACTTGTGCCGCTCCGGCGAACCTGTACGTGGGATCGGACGACCGGCTGTTCGAGGAAGATCGGACGAGGAGGAGACGATCCACGCAGACGCGCTGCCCCAACTCTTCTTCCGCTGCACGGCACTGCGCGTCTAGTGGTAACGAACTGTGATCCATCTCCCGTAGCATGTTCTTGGTTGTTCTGCACATAGGAATTTTAATTTGCAGTTGACGCACTCTACCGTAGATCCCAACAGGACAGTAATGGTAGGTCGCATCGCAACAAGCACAAGGGCCGCATTAACGACGACAATGTTGAGGATACGATAGTTAATGCCGGATTTAGAGGCTCTAAACCCGGTCGGCGGAAAAAGCCATTTAAAAGAAATACTTCGGGCCCGTCCAGTTTGGACCGAATACTCGATTGCTCGTGCCAGATACACGGCACCCCCGAAAAACCAGCCAATCACACCAACAGGGATTGTTGGGTGTTCAAGCAGGCAGGCAAGTTAAGTGCCAAAAACAGAGACAAGGGGCTGCATAGCGATGACGAGGAGGAGCCCCGGCCGCCGAACAATAGGGGACAGAAGGGCTTTCCCCCACAAGTGCGGACGGTGAACATGATATACGCAACCCACATCTCCAAAATGGAGCGGAAGCGTGCACTCAGGGACGTATATGCGTTGGAGCCAGTCGCCCCAAAGTTCAACCCGTGGTCCTCCTGCCCGATCACTTTTGATCGAAGGGACCACCCCACTAGCATCCGCCATGGCGGATTCGCCGCATTGGTTCTAGACCCAATCATTGACGGATTTCACCTCACTAGAGTCCTTATGGACGGCGGCGGCAGCCTGAACCTGCTTTATCAGGATACAGTGCGAAAAATGGGCATAGATCCCTCAAGGATTAAACCCACAAAGGCGACCTTTAAAGGCATCATACTAGGTGTAGAGGCCAACTGTACAGGCTCAGTTACACTCAAAGCGGTCTTCGGATCCCCGGATAATTTCCGAAGCGAGGAGTTAATCTTCGACATAGTCCCGTTCTGCAGTGGCTATCTCGCACTGCTCGGACGAACCACATTTGCAAAGTTCAATGCGGTGCCGCACTACGCATACCTCAAGCTCAAGATGCCAGGCCCTCAAGGAGTCATTACGGTCAATGGAAACACCGAACGCTCTCTCCGAACGGAGGAGCATACGGCGGCCCTCGCGGGGGAAGTACAAAGTAGCCTATCAAGGCAATTCTCTAGTCTGCCTATTAAACGTCCGGACACCGTCAAGCGCGCCCGGAGTAACCTACAACAAGACCGCCTGGCACGTTCCGAGCAAGCGTAGCAGTGCGGCCCCAACCCCATCCCTCGCGAAATTACGAAACCAGTACTACGCGTACATAATTACGCTCCGGAAATACCATGGGCATAAGGGGAGGGGCACAACCACGGCACGCCCAAAATGCGGCTCAACCGCACTAGGGGCTCCCGATTTTGTCATTCTTTTTTTTCTCTTACTTTCAGGACTCCACTCTCCGGAAGGCCTGTCCGGCAATACAATCGCCGAACACACGATGCAACACCCAGTGAGGCATAAAGCTACGTCAAATGTCCAGGTGGTCTCTATAACAAGCTGTATACTTGTTTCACATATCATCCCGCAGCTCACCCCTGGCGGGGGACATGTCAAATAGTCCCATCTCTTGCTTATCGCACCATTTGTATCGTTCTACTTTTACCGCAGCCTTTTTGAATAAACAATACATAGCTCTTGTCTATTATTGCATTCATTTTTTATATAAATATGTTCAGTTCTGACATTATGCAACCGTACACTTTGGTACGGCCAATACACCAGGGTCTTAAGTACCCCAGAATATGGTGTGAGAAGTGTCATGCCCAATATGTGACCCTATCCAAAAGGAACTCGAAGGTCCCACCAAGGATAGACCCGCATATTGAAACGCTTTTGTAAGGTGGATATCATTACATCAACATTACATAATAGATGGGGATACATACATAAGGCATACAATGCCACATGAATACAACATCACAATACATAAGAGCACCATCCGACTACGGATGAATCACAAACAGAAACTCAAACGACATCCACCCTGCTAGCCTAGGCTGCCGACCTGGAACCTATCCCCTGATCGAAGAAGCAGAAGAAGAACTCAACGCAAGCAAGCATCGCTCTCGCGTCATGATCATCGCACAACCTGTACCTGCAACTGTTGTTGTAGTAATCTGTGAGCCACGAGGACTCAGCAATCCCATTACCATGGGTATCAAGACTAGCAAAGCTTAAAGGGAACGGAAGGGGTAAAGTGGTGAGGCTGCAGCAGCGACTAAGCATGTATGGTGGCTAACATACGCAAATAAGAGCGAGAAGAGAGCAAAAGGAACGGTCATCAACTAGCAATGAACAAGAAGTGCTCCTGAACTCCTACTTACGTCAAACATAACCCAGAAACCGTGTTCACTTCTCGGACTCCGCCGAAAAGAGACCATCACGGCTACACACGCGGTTGATGCGTTTTAATTCGGATCTGGTGTCAAGTTATCTACAACCGGACATTAACAAATTTCCATCTGCCTATAACCGCAAGCACGACTTTCGAAAAATTATACCCTGCAGGGGTGTCCCAACTTAGCCCATGACAAGCTCTCGCGATCAACGAAGGAATAGACCTTCTCCCAGGAAGACCCGATCAGACTCGGAATCCCGGTTTACAAGACATTTCGACAATGGTAAAACAAGACCATCAAAGCCGCCCGGATGTGCCGACAAATCCCGATAGGATCTGCACATATCTCGTTCTCAGGGCACACCGGATTGTCCAAACTTCCGGTAGGCCAGCCCAGAGTTGCCCCTGGTGGCCACCGGCGGCTGACAGGTTGGACCAACACTCACGACGAGCACTGGCCCGGGGGGGATAAAATAAAGATGACCCTCGAGAGCGCGACTCCCAAGGGAAAAAAAGGGCTAGGTGAGGCAAATGGTAAAACCAAGGTTGGGCCTTGCTGGAGGAGTTTTATTCAAAGCGAACTGTCAAGGGGGTCCCATAAATCACCCGACCGCATAAGGAACGCAAAATCCGGGAACATAACACCAGTATGACAGAAACTAGGGCGGCAAGAGTGGAACAAAACACCAGGCAAAAGGCCAAGTCTTCCACCCTTTACCAAATATATAGATGCATTAAATAATATATGAGATATTGTGATATCCCAACCAAAATCCTGTCCACCATGGAGCAATCTTCAACTTCACCTGCAACTAGCAACGCTATAAGAGGGGCTGAGCAAAAGCGGTAACATAGCCAAACAACGGTTTGCATAGGAAAGGTGTCAAAGGTTAGAGGTTCATGGAGATATGGGAGGCTTGAAGAGCAACAGATAGGTAACGCAGCATAGCGATAGAACGAAGCAACTAGCATAGCAATGATAGTAATGAGATCCAGGGAAGCGGTCATCTTGCCTGAAATCCTGCAAGGAAGAAGAACGAGTCCATGAAGAAGATGAAGCCACGAAGACGAAGCAAGCGCAGACGAACGAATCCTCACGATCGCAACGAAACGGGAACTATCGAGAGAAACACACAGCATGGTAAACACACCACACATGAACATGACATGATGCACAAACAAGCATGATGCATGAAAAAACTAGATGAGACTACTTAGGGCAAGAGATGATGCAAACTAGAACAACACATCAAGGCAAGTTTAAATGAGGCCGGGAACAACATATAACAATTCCGGTAAGTCCTCATATGCATATTTCGAAATTGGTCCAGATCTGGATAAACCTTATGTTCAAGTTGTTAAACATCAAGTTAAGATGTACCAAGATGATCTACACGAGATTCTAGTCAAGTTACATATAAAGTTCATTTAGTTCGGAGCTACGGCCTAGAAGATATGAGCAAAACAAGGTAAACATGGCATTGATGCAAAATGCACCCAAACATCAAGCAAACACCTCAAAACAATGATGCAACATGATAATATGAAACTACATGCAATTCTAAGCAAGTTTCATATAGAGCACACTCAAAACGGAGCAACGGTTCAACACACACACATGAAACAAGCTTAAAGGACAAGCTGTCCAAAACAGCAACTAGGCATATTGCAAGCATCAAAATAATATGCTACAACATCTCAACATGAAAACAAAAGGCATGGGCATGATGTACAGGTAAAGCATAACAAAACATGAACACTGAACTATCTCCAGAAATCACTAGAACATGCTCAAACACATATGGTAAGATTGCAAGTTATAACAATTTCAGACTTTGCAGAAAATAACATCACGATGCAATGTTTAGAGCTATCAAACAAGATGTTACAAGAACTTATCATGGCAAACAAAGGCATGGCATGAATCTACTAATTGCATAGATCAAAAGTCCTTTACTGACCATAAGCCAAAAAGGATCAGAAAATATGATGGCACCCACGTAAACATAGCAAGTTATATTACAGATTCAAACATGGCAGGAACAGAATTATGAAGGCATGTAGATTAGCTTGTGCAACTCACTACAGAGCAATAGATGGCGTGGCAAGGCACCCAACAGTAAGAAGGCATGTTTTTGAAGCTAAGCATGGCAATAGCAAGGTCATAGGATGCATGGAACACTAGGAAAACACATGGAAACAACTGAACTTAATGTTAACAGGCTGACAACAACATTATGAAGCAACTTTGGAGCAAGATATGAACAATCTACAACAAGCTATAAATGCAACCAGGGGCATGTATGGTTATAGGATGACATGTAGATCAAAACATGTTTATAGAACATCACTAGATTATGCATAAAATGATTAGTAGCAACATGTTTATATAGCATCACGAAATAACAGATTCAGCCTAGCAAAAGAGTAACAGCATGTACACTACTTAACAAGCTCGATTCACTCACCACAAGTCATTGCATGACAAGATAAGCATAGCATCATCAAGAAGACATGTTTATGTAACCAACCAAGGCAAGAACAAGTCCATAGCATGCAAGGATCAACTATAGCAACCTTGGCCAAATTGAATAACATGTAAACAATCTGCCAGGAAACATTTTGAAGCAAACATAGAGCACAAAAATGACATGCTAGACTACTCCATAATTGCAACCAAGGGCATTAATGGATAGACAATAACCATATGTTAAAAACATCCTTACTGAAGTATCTCAAAATATGCATGGATCTCTCTGTAGCATCAAGTTTACATGGCATCAAAATAACAACAAAACAGGGACTAAAATCAGTAACATCACAATGCCTAGTTTGCATGCTTGTGCTAGTCACCACATTGATCACAAAAATACATGGTAAGCACCTCTGTAAAGAATACATAGCATAGTTCAAAACACATGTAGACATCAACCTCATAGGATGCACACATCAATCATGGCAAAAATGACAAAAGAGCTCGTTCTGATAACAGACAGCAGAAAACATCATGAAGCACTCTTACAACGATGATTCAGGCATCAAGATGACCTCAAATGAATATGATGCAATAGAATGAAATGATGTACTCGTCGAGACGAACAATTTGACATATTGCACGCACAAAATGGAGCTACGGATGCGGAGATACAACAGGTCAAACATGGCATGAAAATGACAAAATATTCGGGACTTAGTCGTTTTAGAGAAAAAAATGGGTGAGCGAGAAATAACTACGAGGTGCCCAGAGCGGGGTTTAGAGGGCTGCTCACCCTGGGCTCGGCCCAAGAAGTGCAGCTGAGGCAGGCCAGCTGGGGCTGCGTGGGCCGCGGAGCTGGGCCCTACGGAAGGCCGGATCTGGGCCGCGGGGCCCACGGGGCGACGGCGCGCAAGGCACGAGCGGGCGGCGCGGCACGGCAGGCCAATGGCGATGAGGTTCACTCCGGTGAGGGGAGGAGGTCCGGCGAGGCGCGGGAGGTAGCCGGGGGCGCAGATCCGGTCGGCCCCGATATGATCCGGCCGGATCCGATGGTGGCTGGCGGCGAGCTCGGCGGGGCGAGGCGGCGGAGCACGCCGGCGGCGAAGGGGCTCCATGGCGGCCCTGCAGGAGAGAGTGAGCTCAGGCGGGGCGAGGAGAGATAGAGGGAGAAAGGTGGCGAGGGGTGGCGCGACCTGGCGGCGGAGTTCACGGATCCGAGGCGGCGGCGGGGTCCTCCGGCGACGAGGACGAGCGCAGGACGGCGGGGCCCTCGGGCGGAGGCTCGGCAGCGGGCGCAGGAGGCGAGCGCTGCGGGGTGGCGGTGGAGCGGGCCTCGGCCCAGATCGGGGCCCAGGCGGGCCGGCTGCGGGCTCAGGAGGGCCTGGCGCGGTGGGAGGCTGCTGGGGGACGACGTGGCGCCTTCCGGTTGGCCCGGGGCGTTGGCTGCGGCGGCGGAGGCTAGTGGGGGTGCACCACTTGGCGGCGATGTGCTTGGCCGGCGCGGAAAATGAGGCCGAGGTGGGAGGTCGCGGCGGCTGCAGGTTAGGGGAGGGGTTAGGCTAGGTTAGACTAGGGTTTAGTCCGAAAATGGACTAGGGGGGTTCTATTTATAGGTAGGAGGGCTGGGTTAGGGTGTTTTGCTGCCTTCGGATCACAATCGGACGGCTCCGGACAGAGGGTGGACTAGGTGGGCTGCAGGTGGGGTGTGGAGAGGGGTTGGGTTGAGAGGAGAGAGAGGAGAAATGCAGCCCGGCACGGTTTCCTTAGACCGAAATCATTCGATGATAGTACCGGCGACGGTGCCGCTATATATTTAACGGTTGGGCAGTCAAATGGACTCCGAATGCGACGAAACTTGGCAGGCGGTCTGTCTACAGTATAATAAGACCGCACGACAAGTTGCAACCCATTCCGAGAACATTTTTATGCCACTTATAAAATAATATCTCGGAGGTGCCGCGGGCGCGTGCGAGTGTGTCTGGACTCCAAACGGACAACGGAGAAGACCGGGGAAACCCGAACGGATGCGAGTTTTGAAAAACATGAAGATGAAATGCGGATGATGACATGGAAAAATGCAACACGCAAGCAAATGACATGGCAACATCGGCGAATAACTGGCAGACACCTGGCGCATCGGATCCGGGGCGTTACAAGAAGTCCGAACACTCTCACGAGTGTGGCACCCCGAACTTATAGCATTATATGCATCGGCTCCGAATCATGTCTTGGGTCAATAATTGGGTTTGCCCGGTGTCGGTGTCAAAACCGGCGGATCTCGGGTAGGGGGTCCCGAACTGTGCGTCTAGGCGGAGGGTAACAAGAGACAAGTGACACGATGTTTTTACCCAGGTTTGGGCCCTCTCGGTGGAGGTAAAACCCTACTCCTGCTTGATTAATATTGATGATACGGGTAGTACAAGAGTTGATCTACCACGAGATCGGAGAGGCTAAACCCTAGAATCTAGCCTATGGTATGATTGTTGTTCGTCCTACGGACTAAAACTCTCCGGTTTATATAGACACCAGAGAGGGCTAGGGTTACATAGAGTCGGTTACAATGGGAGGAGATCTTCATATCATATCGCCAAGCTTGACTTCCACGCCAAGGAAAGTCCCATCCGGACACGGGACGAAGTCTTCATTCTTGTATCTTCATAGTCCGGCAGTCCGAACAAAGGTCATAGTCCGGCCATCCGGACACCCCCTAATCCAGGACTCCCTCAGTAGCCCCTGAACCTGGCTTCAATGATGATGAGTCCGGCGCGCAAATTGTCTTCGGCATTGCAAGGTGGGTTCCTCCTCCGAATACTTCATAGAAGATGTTGAACACAAGGATAGTGTCCGGCTCTGCAAAAATAAGTTCCACATACCACCGTAGAGAGAATAATTTCCGCACAAATCTAATCTGCTGACGTATTCCGCAGCGTGATATCATGCCACGGTCAAGCCTTTATTTGAATCGTTTTATTGTTCCACCTCAGCGTGTTTAGCGAGGTGGTTTCCTTGGCACGTCTTGTCGAAGCAGAGATCGTGTCCCCTTATTCCGGGATTCTCATCAATACGGGTGTGGGTAACCCAACCACACCATTAACCGCGGCGCTTGGGAGATAAGTGAGTTTTATTAGGCTGGTGGGGGTGAGGGAGTTCCGGACTAGGGGGTGTCTGGATAGCCGAACTATCATCATCGGCCGGACTCCCAAACTATGAAGATACAAGATTGAAGACTTCATCCCGTGTCCGGATGGGACTTTCCTTGGCGTGGAAGGAAAGCTTGGCGATACGGATATGTAGATCTCCTACCTTTGTAACCGACTCTGTGTAACCCTAGCCCTCTCCGGTGTCTATATAAACCGGATGGCCTTAGTCCATAGGACGAACAACAATCATACCATAGGCTAGCTTCTAGGGTTTAGCCTCCTTGATCTCGTGGTAGATCTACTCTTGTAACCCATATCATCAATATTAATCAAGCAGGACGTAGGGTTTTACCTCCATCAAGAGGGCCCGAACCTGGGTAAAACATGGTGTCCCTCGTCTCCTGTTACCATCCGCCTAGACGCACAGTTCGGGACCCCCTACCCGAGATCCGCCGGTTTTGACAACGACATTGGTGCTTTCATTGAGAGTTCCTCTGTGTCGTCACCGATAGGCTCGATGGCTTCTTCAATCATCATCAACGATGCAGTCCAGGGTGAGACCTTCCTCCCCGGACAAATCTTCGTATTCGGCGACTTTGCACTGCGGGCCAATTCGCTTGGCCAACTGGAGCAGATCGAAGGCTACGCCCCTGGCCGTCAGGTCAGGTTTGGAAGTTTGAACTTCACGGCTGACATCCGCGGGGACTTGATCCTCGATGGGTTCGAACCACAGCCGAGCGTGCCGCACTGTCGCGGTGAGCATGATTTAGCTCTGGGGCCGGACAGTACGTTGGAGGCCGCACTCAAAACTGCTCCGATCTTCAATTCGCAGCCAGCTCCGCAGATCAAGGATGGATGCCTAGACACCGCCTCGGGGGCTGAAACCTCTATGGCGATAGAGCCGAACACTGACTTTGTCCCTCATAAATCTTGTGACTCCGAGGTGCCGGACTCCTCGCTGGACTCCGAACCTCCCGCGCCCGCCCCGATCGAATCCGATTGGGCGCCGATCATGGAGTTCACCGCAGCGGACGTCTCTCAACACTCACCTTTCGGCGACATCTTGAGTTCACTAAAATACCTCTCGTTATCAGGAGAGACCTGGCCGAATTGCGGTCAGGACGGCTGGGATGCGGACGACTAAGAAATTCAAAGCCCACCCACCACCCACTTGGTAGCCGCTGTCGACTATTTAACTGACATGCTAGACTACGACTCCGAGGACATCGACGGTATGGACGACGATGCCGGAGACGACCAAGGACCAGCGCCTAATGGGCGCAGGAAAGCCACCCCAGCCCACAACGTATACATGGTGGACACACCAAAAGGATGCGACAATGAGGAAAAACGGGATGTGGCGAAGGACAACTCCCCCAACAAACAAACAAAGCGGCGACGCAAGCGCCGCCCAAAGACCGGCATCGACAAAAATGGCACCCATATGGACCCGGCCCTAGAGCAGGGTGAAGCAGTGGACGATGCACACGTCAACAAGCAGCCAGCTGGACATGAACTGGACAAGCAACCCATCCCCAGCGAAGATGATCTCACATCACCAGAGCATATGAATCTTCATAAAAGGTTCGTCGCCACTGTAAGAAGTTTGAAGAAGCAAAAGCGGAAGCTCAAAACAGCGGAAGACGCACTCAGAATGAGATGGAGCAAAGTACTCAACACCGCAGATAAATACGGCACTAGTCACCAGACAAAGAGCTACCCGAAGCACAAGCTGTTGCCCGAATTTGACGAGGAGGCCTTAGAGCCCCCGCAGTCAAAAAAGAAAGAAGCTGCCTGGCCAGATAGACGACCAGATGATAGGCCAAGAGCAACACGGGGCGCCGCACACAAGCCGGCACACGATCAGCATAAAGATCCTCAGAAAAAGGATAACCCAGCCAGGTCTATCTATGGGCCAAAAAAGAAGACTCCAGGAAGTAACACAACCAGCCGAGCATTTGAAGACAACGGCACACCCAAATACAGGGGCGCCGCACACCCACTATGTTTTACCGACGAGGTACTGGATCATGGATTTCCAGCGGGATTTAAACCCATAAACATAGAGGCATACGACGGAACAACAGATCTCGGAGTCTGGATTGAGGATTATATCCTACACATACACATGGCAAGAGGAGACGATCTCCATGCCATAAAATACCTACCCCTCAAGCTCAAAGGGCCGGCCCGGCATTGGCTTAAAAGCCTCCCAGAAAATACGATTGGAAGTTGGGAAGAGCTTGAGGATGCATTTCGAGCAAATTTTCAGGGGACTTATATCCGGCCTCCGGATGCAGATGATTTAAGTCACATAACTCAACAGCCCGGAGAATCAGCACGCAAATTCTGGAACAGGTTCCTCACTAAAAAGAACCAAATAGTCGACTGTCCGGACGCTGAAGCCTTAGCAGCCTTTAAAAAGCAACGTCCGAGACGAATGGCTCGCCAGACACCTCGGCCAGGAAAAACCAAGAACAATGGCCGCACTAACAAGTCTCATGACCCGCTTTTGCGCGGGGGAAGACAGCTGGTTGGCTAGATGCAGCACCAGCGACCCGAGTACATCCGAAATCAGGGATGGAAATGGGAAATCACGACGCAAAAAAGATCAGCGCCCGAATAAGGAAAATGGCCCAAATAGTACGGCCGTCAACGCCGGATTCAAAAGCTCTCGGCCGAACAACAAAACACTGCCCCTAAAGGATAACAGTGACGAGCTATCCAACCTAAACAAGATTCTGGATAGACTGTGTCAAATACACGGTACCTCCGGGAAGCCTGCAAACCATACCCACAGAGATTGTTGGGTCTTCAAGCAGTCCGGCCGACTTAACGCCGAACACAAAGGGCTCGACATACCAAGTGAAAGTGACGAAACCCAAAAGCAGCGCTCCGGAAACCAAAAGACTTTCCCATTAGAAGTCAAAACAGTGAACTCACTTCACGTGATAACACGCAGCGCGGCACCTGCTATACCAGGACACCGTCCGCAGACTGGCGATAGAACCCACCAAAATTCGCTATAGCAGCACTTCATTCAAAGGAGTGACGCCAGGCCTTTTCAGCCAATTTTACAGGCCCTGTACCACTAGAGGTCAGGTTCGGTTCATCCGACAACCTCTGTCGCGAAAAGCTCACCCTCCATCGCCCCATTTAGCAGTAGCCCTTAAGCACTACTGGGGCGTGCAGCTTTCGCCCGCTTTAATGCAATACCACATTACGCGTCTCTTACGCTTAAAAATGCCCGGTCCACGTGGCATATTCTCAAAACTCCAGGTGTCTCTCGACCATGGAGAATGTGCGGCTGCCTCGACAGCCACACATTATTCCGACCTTGCAGGTCAAAGCCCCTAAAAACAGGTCATTTAGACCTCGGACACGGTTAGACGAGTCCGGCGTAACTTAACAAGGGGCTTCCCAGCCGCATACCCCTTTTTTTAGGGGTCCGCGCGCATAAATGATGAAAGCCAGTAAAGCTCAACTTTCTTCATCTTCCAAATTATACTTTATCTTGATACACTTTTTGCACGATATTTCTTAGAAACTAAGTCCTTCTCTTTTACAGATGAAGCACATGCTACACCCGTCCAGGATACAGCACAACGGAGACACAGGCGCAGACGTGCAGTAGGAACCTGTTGCAAGGATTCTTTTCAGATTAAGACCCTGCGTAAACCTTTCTCACTGTCTCTTGTTGATACACATCCCCCCGTTTCCTACCAGAGCCGAGGAGGAGGCTGGCGTTTTGGCATCGGCCGCGTCAGAAGTTCCCACCTGTACATGGACACTAGGGGCTTAGGGCTTTATTCTGCCCGATATCATAAAGACCGAACACCTCAGGGAGTGTTCGGCGTCTTGAGTTAGGCCTTATATGCATCAGCTCCGAATCATGTCTTTGGTCAAATGTTGGGTTTTCCCGGCTCCTGTGTTTTGCTGCCTTACGTTCCGTATCATCGGCTAACGCGGCACCAGGAGAACTACTGCGATTGTGCCCCGGTTCAGCCGGGAGAGCACCTCAGTAGAGAAAGCCGAAAACTGATTGTCATGATATAGCGAGAGACTGGTCAACCACTCGATCGACCATTGGAATGTTTAGAATTCCTCCGCTTTGACGAAGGACCGCTTCCCGGTCAGGCACATACGCGCCCCGAGTTCGGAGAAGCGCGGTGCCATCAGGGGCTATATAGTAGCCCCACATTCGAGCTCCTATGGCTAAGTGAAAGTGATAAAGCATTACAGTCCTATTGCCTAGTTTGCTATGCTATCACCTCCTTAAAAGGACCAAGACGTTGGATTAAGTGTGAAAAGCATTTTCCTTTTTGCAAACACCCCCGCACCATGTGCGTGGGGGCTGAAGCCAAAGACTGCCATCTTTCAGATTATACATACATATACGGCCGCACAGGAGATAGTTCAATACTTGAACACACAAGTATAAAAAGTCATTGCATTATAAACATGATCGTAGAAATCATACATGTCATTGAAACATAACATCTTTCGAGCACTGCGACTCTATTAGACGAGCGCCCTGCAGGACTTCCTCAAAGTAATGCTCGGTGGGGAATCGGCTTTTGTCCGAACCCCAGGATGCAACAGCGGTGGCATCCATCTCCGCCCAGTATGTTTTACCACGGGCGAGAGTCATCCGCGCACCTTCTATGCATGCCGACCGCCTCATCGCCTTAATATGCGGCACTGCCCCAAGGAATTGCTTCAACAAGCCAAAATAACTCTTCGGCTTGGGCCTTTTCGGCCACAGATGAGTGACCACATCCGTCATGGCCAGTCCGGACAATCTATTCAGCTCAGCCCACTCAACCAGCTGATCACTCAATAGAAGTGGACGCTCCGGACTATGGAATTGAGACCAGAAAAGCTCTTCCATTTCATGATCCTCCTGGCTTCGAAAGTGGACGACTGCGTCAGCCGCACTCGCCGCCAAGTCCAGATAAGGATCCTCCGCACCGTACAATCGGCCCAGCTGAGCATACTTCGGATCCGTGAACTTCCTACGCAGCATAAAGGGATTTCTAGCCACAATGTCTCTGACCTGACGCAGTTCCTCCTTCATAGCCCGCATCGCACTACGGGCATCCTTGGCCTCGGCATCGGCTTTCTCCAGGTCCTCTTGCTCCGCTCGTCGTTCTCCTTCAAGAACCTCCAGGCGGTCGGTAGCAACTCTTAATTTCATGGCCATTCCGGCCATCTCCTCCCTGCTTCGGCAGTGAGCAGCCTTCTCGGCTTCTAGCCCTTCCGCTGCCTTCAAGGCAGCCGCCTCGCTTTTCCTAGCTTGCTCCTTGGCCCGAGCAAGTTCTGCTCAAAGGTCTTCCACAGCAGCAGCACCATCTGCATCTAAGCATACAATTTGTAAGGAATGGGAGTCAGCTACCTTACTAACCAACCGCGGGGCAACCACATACCTTGTGACTCATCAAGTCGTCTATTGACCAGCGAGATGTCCGCATCTGCAGCATCGAGTTGCTTCTTCAGCTCGGCAAATTCATCAGTCCGGCTGGCCACCGAACGTTCCGCCACCTGCATGGGAAAGGCGACCGTTAATAACTGAGATTACGATCCTAGGCACACTATCGTTTTCGACAGCATACCAAGTCCCGGGGGCTATTATCTATACAGGGCGCACTTCATGTGCAAAACTGTCAACAGGTATGTCATTTTTTGCGTACCTCAAATCCCGTCAGTAAACTTCCGACGGCCTCATACAACCCGGTTTCGGCGGACGAGATCCTCTCAATCACATCACCCATTAATGTGTGGTGATCTTCTGAGATGGACGCCCTCTTAAGCAAATCCTGCAGCTCCACCGGCCATACTCCAATGGGCGCCGAACTCTCCGGTCCCGTCGGACTCGGGGAGACCCTCCGCGACGACACCTCAGGGTCGTCCGCCCCGCACGATGGGGGGCAGATGAAGGCGTTTCGCTTTCCATCATCTCCGGACGAAGGTCTCCCGAAGATGAGCTGTACTGAGATGGGCTGAGATCCGAACTACAAGGTAAAAACTTCGTTACCTTTAGACATTAAGCAGGGGTGTCTGATAATTATAAAATCCCCCTTTTTCACTTACGGCTCATTAGAGGGCTGATTCCTCCGAGGAGACAGTACGGCCGGGCCACTTTCTGGCGCAGGACCTTCCGGTATAGATTTCTTTCCCCGCTTTGAGGCCTTGGCCTCCGGGTCTTCGGAAGCGTTTCTCTTCTCCCCCTGGAAGGAGGGACTCTCGATTCCTCCCTTACTAAACGCCTCCTTGGCAGATGTGACAGTTTCCCCGTGCCCCCCTTCGCCCTCATTTGAAGGTGCAACCTCCAACATTTTGATTAACATGGGATCATGCGTGGTCTCAGGGAGGGGGGCCAGACACCGTATCAGCTTTGCTTGCGCTATCCACTCCTGTCCAGGGATAGCTGGTTAAAAGGCAAGTTCATGATAAATGAATGGACGGTGTGTCCGGACACAGGGCTACTTACTTGAGTATCCGGGCGATTGCAGCTTAGGCCAGCGTCCTCGGTCAATTCCGAATGCGTCTCTTGCGATCCGAAGAACAGTTTATACATCTCCATGGGAGTCAAACCCATGAAGTGTTGAAGAGCTCGTGGCCCCTCCGGATTAAATTCCCACAGGCGGAGGGGGCGACGTTTGCAGGGCAGTAGGCGCCAGATCAACATGACCTACACCACTGCGACCAGATTGATCTCCCTTTCTTGGAGGCCTCGAATCCGGTCCTGCAACAGGGGGACGTCTTCGGGCGGCCCCCAGTCACGCCCCTTGTTGACCCATGACGTCAGCTGCTGTGGAGGGCCCGAGCGAAAGACGGGCGGCGGCTTCTGCCTGCTGCCTCGGGGAGCGATGATATACAACCACTCCTGTTGCCACAAGCTGAACTCCTCTTGGAAAGAGCCCTTGGGCCATGGAGCTTCGGCCCTCTTGCTTATGACCGCCCCTCCGCACTCTGCCTGACGCCCCTCAATCATCTTCGGCTCCACGTTGAAGGTTTTGAGCCATAAGCCGAATTGAGGGGTAGTGCGGAGGAAGGCTTCACAGACGACAATGAATGATGAGATATGGAGGATGGACTCCGGAGCCAGGTCGTGGAATTCCAGCCCATAGTAAAACATGAGTCCCCTCATGAAGGGATCCGTCGGGAAGCCCAAACCCCGACAGAAGTGAGACACGAACACGACGATCTCGCCAGGCTCGGGAGTTGGGATAACTTGCCCTCGGGCAGGCAGCCTATGCGAAATCTTGTAGGTTAGATACATGGCATCTCTCAGCTTTAGCACGTCCTCCTCCGTGATGGAGGAGGGCATCCACCGGCCTCGTAGATCAGGACCGGACATTGTCGAAGATCGAAGGTACCTGAATTCGGAGCCCTGGGTGTTGGAACTCAGGGAGAGGAGCGGATTCGATAGAGGATTGAATAAAAAGAACGGGCCTTGGTCTCATTATAAAGAGGAAGAATACCAAGAGCCGTCCCCGTGACCGTTTGGAACCCGCCTTCGATGGAGGGGGCGTGGCAACGGGCGCGGTTGGGTTACCCACATCAGTATTGATGGGAATCCCGGAATAAGGGGAGCACGATCTCTGCTTCGACAAGACGTGAAGGCTTGGAAGTGGTGTGACGTCACGGCACAGAATACGTCAGCAGATTGATCTTATGTAATATTATTCTCTCTACGGTTGTATGTGGAATTTATTTTTGCAGAGCCGGACACTATCCTGGTGTTCACGATCTTCTATAAATTATTCGGAGGAGGAACCCGCCTTGCAATGCCGAAGACAATATGCGTGCCGGACTCGTCGTCATTGAAACCTGGTTCAGGGGCTACTGAGGGAGTTCCGGACTAGGGGATGTCCGGATAGCCGAACTATCATCTTCGGCCGGACTCCAAAACTATGAAGATACAAGATTGAAGACTTCGTCCCGTGTCCGGATGGGACTTTCCTTGGCATGGAAGGCAAGCTTGGCGATACGGATATGTAGATCTCCTACCTTTGTAACCGACTCTGTGTAACCATAGCCCTCTCCGGTGTCTATATAAACCGGATGGCCTTAGTCCATAGGACGAACAACAATCATACCATAGGCTAGCTTCTAGGGTTTAGCCTCCTTGATCTCGTGGTAGATCTACTCTTGTAACCCATATCATCAATATTAATCAAGCAGGACGTAGGGTTTTACCTCCATCAAGAGGGCCCGAACCTGGGTAAAACATCGTGTCCCTCGTCTCCTGTTACCATCCGCCTAGACGCATAGTTCAGGACCCCCTACCCGAGATCCGCCGGTTTTGACACCGACAGGGGGCTTATAGTTTCGGCCGCCCATATAAGGGGATAAAGATCTACCCTTTCCATTTACGCCTTCTTCCTCCTTTGCTTATCCCGCCCTGCGCACTCAAGCTCCAGCGCCCAAGCCCGCACATCTCGCCTCGACCTTCTCCAACCATGTCTGGAGCGGGAGGCAAGTGGATGGCCTCCTCCGTCACGGAGGGGCACATCAAAAGGTTGTGGAAAGTCAGATACCTGCACAACGACATTGCGCACCAGCTTCCAGACGAGGGGCAGCTCGTCCCCACCCCTAGGCCCCATGAGAGGGTTGTATTTCTTCCCCGTTTCCTTCGTGGACTGGGCTTTCCTCTTCACCCGTTCGTCCGGGGGCTCATGTTCTACTACGGCCTGGACTTCCATGATCTGGCCCCGAACTTCATCCTCAACATCTCGGTGTTTATCGTCGTGTGTGAGGCCTTCCTCCGCATCCAACCCCACTGTCGGTGTCAAAACCGGCGGATCTCGGGTAGGGGGTCCCGAACTGTGCGTCTAGGCGGATGGTAACAGGAGACAAGGGACACGATGTTTTACCCAGGTTCGGGCCCTCTTGATGGAGGTAAAACCCTACGTCATGCTTGATTGATATTGATGATGTGGGTATTACAAGAGTAGATCTACGACGAGATCAAGGAGGCTAAACCCTAGAAGCTAGCCTATGGTATGATTGTTGTTATGTCCTACGGACTAAAACCATCCGGTTTATATAGAGACCGGAGAGGGCTAGGGTTACACAGAGTCGGTTACAATGGTAGGAGATCTACATATCCGTATCGCCAAGCTTGCCTTCCACGCCAAGGAAAGTCCCATCCGGACACGGGACGAAGTCTTCAATCTTGTATCTTCATAGTCTTGGAGTCCGGCCGATAATGATAGTTCGGCTATCCGGACACCCCCTAGTCCAGGACTCCCTCAGTAGCCCCTGAACCAGGCTTCAATGACGACGAGTCCGGTGCGCATATTGTCTTCGGCATTGCAAGGCGGGTTCCTCCTCCGAATAATTCATAGAAGATTGTGAACACCAGGATAGTGTCCGCCTCTTCAAAATAAATTCCACATTCCACCGTAGAGAGAATAATATTTCCACAAGTTCAATGTGCTGACGTATTTCGTGGCATGACGTCACACCACAACCAAACCTTTACTTGAATCGTTTTTATTATACCACCTCAGTGCGTTTAGCAAAGCGGTTTCCTTGGCACGTCTTGTCGAAGCAGAGATCGTGTTCCCCTTATTCTGGGATTCCCATCAATACGGACGTGGGTAACCCAACCGTGCCATTGATTGCGGCGCTTGGGAAAAAAGCAAGTTTTATCAGGCCGGTGGGGACGCATAGTTTCGTCTGCCCATATATAAGGGGATAAGGATCCACCTTTTTACCTGCGCCTTCTTCCTCCTTTGCTTATCCATCTCCGCGCACTCGAGCTCCAGCGCCCAAGTCCGCACATCTCACCTCAACCTTCTCCAACTATGTCCGGAGCGGGAGGCAAGTGGATGGCCTACTCCGTTACGGAGGGGCACATCAAGAAGCTGCGCAGTGCCGGATATCTGTCCAGCGATATCGCGCACCGGCTCCCCGACGAGGGGCAGCCCATCCCCACCCCCAGGCCCCATGAGAGGGTGGTATTCCTTCCCCATTTCCTCCGCGGACTGGGCTTCCCACTTCACCCCTTTGTCCGGGGGCTCTTGTTCTACTACGGCCTGGATTTCCATGATCTGGCCCCGAATTTCATCCTCAACATCTCGGTGTTTATCGTCGTGTGTGAGGCCTTCCTCTGCATCCAGCCCCACTTCGGCTTGTGGCTCAAGACCTTCAATGTCAAGCCGAAGGTTGTGAAGGGCAGCCAAGTAGAGTGCGGAGGCGCCATGGTGGGCAAGATGCCCAACGTTACTTTGCTCGAGGGCGCCTTCGTGGAAACCATCAAGGGGTGGCAATCGGGGTGGTTCTACATCACCGAGCCGCGTGACCCTAAATGGGCAGCGGCCCCCGAATTCAGATCTGGCATCCCCACACGGCTCACCTCTTGGAAAGAGAGTGGCCTGACCTGGGGCGATTCGGAGGAGCTGACCGGACTCCAAGCCTGCATCCAAAATCTAGTGAACAAGAAGCTCAAGCTTGTCAACATAGTCCAGGTCATGCTCATCCGCCGGATTCTCCCGTGCCAACAACGGGCCTTCAAATTGTGGGAGTTTGATCCGGACCAGCACCGAACCTTGAGCGGGCTCTTCGACACTAAGTACGAAGATGTCTGGAAGGTGCTGTTTAAGGGCGCCGAGGCTCCCGCATCCGCTACCGAAGATCGCGGATTCAGCTCACAGCGCCAGGCTAGTGAGGTAAGCGATTCTACCCTTTACGGGACACTTGTTTTCCATAGTTCGACTCTATGCGGGACCTAAACTCCCTCTCCTTTGACAGGACTGGCTGAAGAAGGCCGAGCAGACTAACTGTCTGGCCCCTTTGCCAGAAGACCCAGCGGACGCCCGCTTAGCGGGGCTGCTGGTGCCGGCACCCCATGTGGTGCCGGAGAAGAAGGCCAAGAAGAAGGCCACGGGCACTCGAAAGAGTTCCCGTTTTCCGATGTCCGATGACTCCGAGGCAGACTCCTCCCACGAGGACGAGGAGGAGAAGAAAGATGCCTCTCCCCCAGCGGGGGGAGGGAAGAAAAGGAAGGCCTCCCCAACGAGAGAGGCCGAAGGGTCCAAGAAGGGAAGGACTCTTCCCCCGGACTGTTCCGCCAACGCCGATGACGACGATGAGGATTGGCCTTCAAGGGTCAAGCCCCTGGCGAGATCATAAGTATCCGGACGCCCGAACAACTTCATGATTTTTATTTTTGCCACATGGTGTCTTTCTAATGCCGCATACAACCCTGCAGTCCGCCCAAGGACGATCTTCCCGCTTCGTCGAGCAGGTCCTTGGGCACATCGGATGTGAATAGTACTTCACTTCCAACCGCCTCCTCCCCCCGTGATGCCGACGATGCCGAGGTAGGATCCCAGAGAGGGACCCACCCGGAGGAGGAGGACCCGGAGGTGCCACAGGGCAACCTCCCGGACTTCGTACCGGACTCCACACCGGAACCTGCAGTGGTTCCGGAGTCCGGTAGGCGGCCCCTTCGTAAGAAGGGCAAGACCGTGACGCCAGCGGCCTCCGTCCAACCGGAGGCGCCGGATAACTTGCTGGAGGCGCTCAACGGCGCTTCCATCAAGGAGGAACACTGCACTGTCATGAGTGCGGTGATTCAGAAGGTCCAGCTTGCCAAAAGCGGGCTGACCGAAGCCTGCAGCGGCCTTCTAACAGGCTTTGAGGTAAGGAATTTAATATATGTAAAATAGTACCGCATAGACAGTAGCCCCTGATGCTCGGTTCGGTGTTCGGAAAGAAAAGACGGACTGAGGATCTAAAAAGATATACGCAGGAGTCTTAAAAAATATATCAATATGGGATTGCAGGCTGCGCTGCTGACCTCTGCCACACTGACTGCGGAGGTCGATGCTTTGAAGCAAAACCTTGAGTGGTCCGAGAACGAGCTCGGCCGTGCCAAGAAGCAGCTCGAGGACAAAAAGGTGAGTAACACATTATTAAAGTTGTACCTTACAGAAAAGGATTTGGTTGCAAGAGAAATGACAAGGATAACGTGGGTACTTAAGGGGCCACAAACGAGGTGGCGACCTTGAAGGAGGCGGTGTCCGCGGCCGAACGTAATGCGGCCGTGGAGCATGCTGGGCGAGAGAAGCAGGAGGCGCGGGTGGCGGAGGTACAGCAAGAGCTCCATGCTCTCGTGGAGAAGCATGAGAGTTTGGAGCGCGACTCGAAGACTCGAGAGTCCGAGCTTGCATAGGCTCTTGAGAGTGCCAAAGCTGCTAAGGCCGAAGCCCACAAGGCCCTTCAAGAAATCGAGGCGTTGAAGAAAATAGCGGCGGTAAGGCATTTTTCATGCAAAGCAAGCATGTGAATGTTAATTACTTGTTACTTACCTAAATTTGGAGCTCTCCAGGAGCGTTCGCAGATCTGCCCCGCAGCATGTCCAATGATGCCGCTTTCTATAGGGCCGAGGAGGGGAGCTCGACGGAGAAGGTCTTCTGGTCTCAGTATGCTGAGGACGGACATCCGGTGCCCCTTAGCGACCAGCTAAAGCAGCTGGTCCAGCTCCACAAGGTGGCCGAACAGGCCATGAAGGGCCTCATTGTTCGGCTGTGGCCCAAGGAGGCCATGCCTGGGAGCTACTTCGGCCTGGTGCGGTGGCTGGTGGATGCTTGTCCATGGGTTGAAGTCATCAAGCAATCCGCCTGTATTGAAGCTGCCCGTCGGGCCCTTGCCCGTGCTAAGGTGCACTGGGGCAAGATGGATGCTGAGAAGCTTGTGACGAACGCGCCACTGCCGGGCAAGGAGTATCGCACGCCCGAGATGTATTATAAGAGTGTCCTGAAGGGTGCCCCCACTATTGCGGGTGAGTGCTCCAAAGATGTAATATTTGAGTAGACTCGCATTTTGTTATCCTGTGCGCTGAAAACTTTGTTCATATGCACTAAGCAATGCTTGTTGATTTAAAATATTACCTTCTGTGCGGTTATTTATCAAATCTGAGAGATGGCAAGTCGTCGGCTTCAGCCCCCATGCCACAAGTGCTCGGGTGTTCGGGATAAATTTGAGCACTCTTGTTCCCATATTTGGGTCCATCTAGGGAGGCGCTCAACACAACGAACGAGGCAACCGGACTTATAATGCTTGAACACTCTCACTTAGCCATAGAATTCTATAATTTTAAATTTCGGTGAAGCCCTTAGTGTTCGGAAGGCCGAATTCGGGGCGCTATCCATGCCTGGGCCGGACAAAGCCAGTTCCTTGCTCTAAGCGGCATAAGTCTTTAAGGACTCGAAAAAACCTCTCGAACAGCGACCAGCTCTCGCCTTATCATGACAGTCAGTTTTAGCTTTCTCCACTGAGGCGCTCGCCCAGCTCAACTGAGGCGCAATCGCAGTGGTTCTCCCAGTGCTACCTTAGCCGATACAACGGTACATAAGGTACCAAAACATGGGAGCCGGGCAAACCCAACTATTGACCCAAGACATGATTCGGAGCCGATGCATATAATGCTATAAGTTCGGGGTGCCGCACTTGTGAAAGTGTTCGGACACATCACACCATAATGTGGGGAACTTAAGCCCCTGGTGTATTTAGCCGTACCAAAGTGTACGGATGCGACATGTCATAAATGAACATATGTATAAGAAAGGAATGCAATTATAAGCAAAAAAGGTGCTGCATTGTTTATTTAAGTAATACTGCCATGAATGCAGAATGATACAAATAGTGCGGTAAGCAAGGGATGGGACTATTAAACATGTCCCCCTCGAGGGGTAGGCTGTGGAATGGTGTATAAAATAGATTTAATGCTCGTAATGGAGACCACCTGAATATTCGTCGTAGCCTTTCTCCTCCCCTGGCTGTTGCATCGTGAGTTCGGCCGGTCTACTACCGGACAGGGCCTCTGGTGAACGGAGTCTTGTGGGTAAGAAAGAAAAAGAGGAGAAAAAGAATGACACACTTGGGAGCCCCTGGTGTGGTTAAGCCGCATTCTGGGCCTGTCGTGGTCGTGCCCCTCCCCCTGTGCCCATGGTATCTCCAGAGCATAATGATGTACGCGAAGGACCAGTCTTGCAATCTTGCGAGGGCTGGGGTTGGGGCCGCATTGCTACGCGTTCTCGGAACGTGCCAGGTGGTCTTGTTGTAGGTTACTCCGGGCGCGTTTAGCCGTGTCCGGTCGCTTAACGGCCGGACTCGAGAATTGCCATAAGAGGCTGCATTGTACTTCAGCCACGAGAGCCGATGTATGTTCCTCCGTTCGGAGGGAGCGTTCGGTGCTTCCGTTGACCGTGATGACTCCTCGAGGGCCTGGTATCTTGAGCTTGAGGTATGCGTAGTGCGGAACGGAACTATGTCGAAGATTAACTCCTTGCTACGGAAGTTATCCGGGGATCCGAAGACCACTTCCAGTGTAACTGAGCCCATACAATTGGCCTCTACACCTGGTATGACGCCTTTGAAGGTCGTCTTTGTGGGTTTAATCCTTGAGGGGTCTATGCCCATCTTGCGCACTGTGTCCTGATAAAGCAGGTTCAGGCTGCTGCCGCCGTCCATTAGGAATCTGGTGAGGTGAAATCCATCGACGATTGGGTCTAAAACCAATGCGGCGAATCCGCCATGGCGGATGCTGGTGGGGTGGTCCCTTCGATCAAAAGTGATCGGGCAGGAGGACCATGGGTTGAACTTCAGGGCGACTGGCTCCATCACGTATACGTCCCTGAGTGCATGCTTCCGCTCCCTCTTGGGTATGTGGGTTGCGTATATCATATTCACCGTCCGCACTTGTGGGGTGAAACCCTTCTGTCCTCTATTGTTCGGCGGTCGGGTCTCTTCTTCATCATCGCTATGCAGCCCCTTGCCATTGTTTTCGGCAATTAGCTTGCCTGCCTGCTTGAATACCCAACAGTCCCTGTTGGTGTGGTTGGCTGGCTTTTCAGGGGTGCCGTGTATCTGGCACGAGCGATCGAGTATTCGGTCCAAATTGGACGGACCTGGGGTAGTTCTTTTGAATGGCTTTTTCCGCTGACTGGGTTTGGAGCCTCTGAATCTGGCATTGACTGTCGTATCCTCATTATTGTCGCCGTTAATGTGGCGTTTGTTCTTGTTGCGACGCGACCTGCCATTGCTGTCCTTGGTATCCAGACTGCCAGGATTTTTGCTGAGGTTGTTGCTGCGGGCTAGCCAGCTGTCCTCTCCCGCGCAGAAGCGGGTCATTAGTGATGTGAGGGCTGCAATGGATTTCGGCTTTTCCTGTCCCAGGTGTCGGGCAAGCCACTTGTCGCGGATGTTATATTTGAAGGCCGCGAGGACCTCCGCATCCGGACAGTCGACAATTTGATTTTTCTTAGTTAAGAACCGTGTCCAGAATTGTCTGGCCAATTCATCTGGCTGCTGAATTATGTGGCTTAGGTCGTCAGCGTCTGGTGGTCGCACATACGTGCCCTGGAAGTTATCAAGGAATGCGGCTTCCAGGTCCTCCCAACACCCAGTTGATTCTGCTGGCAAGGTGTTAAGCCAATGCCGAGCTGGTCCTTTAAGCTTGAGTGGGAGGTATTTGATGGGTGGAGATCGTCACCGCGGGCCATGTGGATATGAAGGAGATAGTCTTCAATCCAAACCGCGGGGTCTGTTGTGCCATCATAGGATTCAATATTCACGGGTTTAAACCCTTCGGGGATTTGATGATCCATTACTTCATCTGTGAAGCATAGAGGGTGTGTGGCGCCTCTGTATTGGGCTATATCGCGACGGAGCTCCAACGAGCTTTGTCTACTGTGTTCGGCCCGGCTAGACTTGCAGTGTTCGGCGCGACGGTTGTCGTCACGTATCATGGGGCACCCACGCGAGCCATAGATCGATCTTGATTGTCTTGCCTTATCCTCCAATACATCTCGCAAGTCCGGAGCGTTCCCCTATGGCCTTGTGCTTTTCGAGCGATGCCGGGGTACGGTTCTAGTGGAGGGCCTAGAGGCCTCTCTGTCGTGGCCACGAGGTGGTCGGTCAGCCGTATTGTGCTCTGGTGATGCAGGTTTATATGCCTCCTCCTCTAGTCGGGGGAGAAACTTGCGTTTCGGGTAGCTTTTGGAGGGGCGTTCGAGCTCATGCTCTTCGGCCGCAAGGACTTCAGTCCATCTGTTAGCTAGCAGATCTTGAACAGCTCTAAGCTGTTGCTGCTTTTTCTTGAGGCTGTTTGCCGTGGCCATAAGCCTACGTTTAAAACGCTTTTGTTCGACGGGATCCTCAGGCACAACAAACGCGTCGTCGTCGAGGCTTGCCTCGTCTCCAGAGGGAGGCATGTAATTATCATCCTCTACCTGTTCGTCTGCCGCTCTCTCATGAGGGCTAGCTTCCCCGTCCTCCTACGCTGAACCTTGCTGGAGGGGGTTGTCTTCGGCACTGTCTGGGGTATTATTATCTCCGGTGCCGGAATCTCCATTCTTGTTGTGGCGGGATTTAGAGCGGCGCCGCTGACGCCGGCGCTTGGGCTGTTTCTTGGAGGGGTCTTCCTTCGTTGTTCCCTCGCCATTCCCATCCTTTGAGATATCCACCATGTATATGTCATATGACGAGGTGGCTTTCCAGTGCCCAGTAGGCGCTGGTTCTTGGTCGTCTCCGGCATCGTCATCCATACCGTCAATGTCTTCGGAGTTGAAGTCTAGCATGTCGATTAAATCGTCGACAGTGGCTACTAAGTGGGTGGTGGGTGGGCCTTGAATTTCTTCGTCGTTCGCATCCCAACCGTCCTGACCGCAGTCCGGCCAGGGCTCTCCTGATAACGAGAGATACTTTAGCGAACTCAAGATGTCACCAAAAGGTGAGTGCTGAAAGATGTTTGCAGCGGTGAACTCCATGATCGGCGCCCAATCGGATTCGATTGGAGGGGGCGCGGGAGGTTTGGAGTCCGGCAAGGAGTCCGACACCTCGGAGTCACGAGCTTCACAAGGGACAACGTCAGTATTCGGCTCTATCACCGTAGAGGTTGCAGCACCCGAGGCGGTGTCTAACCAACCGTCCTCGATCTGCACAGCCGGCTCCGAGTCGAGGGTCGGAGCGGACTCGTGTGCAGCCTCCAGGGCACTGTCCGGCAGCAGAGCTAAATCATGTCCATCGTGACAGTGTGGTGCGCTCGGCTGTGGCTCGAATCCATCGAAGATCAAGTCTCCGCGGATGTCAGCCGTGAAGTTCAGACTTCCAAATCTGACCTGACGCACAGGGGCGTAGCTTTCGATCTGCTCCAGATGGCCAAACGAGTTGGCCCGCAGTGCAAAGCCGCCGAATACGAAGATCTGTCTAGGGAGAAAAGTCTCACCCTGGACCGCTTCGTTGTTGATGATCGAAGGAGCCATCGATCCTATTGGTGACGACATAGAGGAACTCTCAATGAAAGCACCAATGTCGGTGTCAAAACCGGCGGATCTCGGGTAGGGGGTCCCGAACTGTGCGTCTAGGCGGATGGTAATAGGAGACAAGGGAGACGATGTTTTACCTAGGTTCAGGCCCTCTTGATGGAGGTAAAACCCTACGTCCTGCTTGATTGATATTGATGATGTGGGCATTACAAGAGTAGATCTACCACGAGATCAAGGAGGCTAAACCCTAGAAGCTAGCCTATGGTATGATTGTTGTGATGACCTACGGACTAAAACCATCCGATTTATATAGACACCGGAGAGGGCTAGTGAGGGAGTTCCGGACTAGGGGGTGTCCGGATAGCCGAACTATCATCATCGGCCGGACTCCAAAACTATGAAGATACAAGATTGAAGACTTCGTCCCGTGTCCGGATGGGACTTTCCTTGGCGTGGAAGGCAAGCTTGGCGATACGGATATGTAGATCTCCTACCTTTGTAACCGACTTTGTGTAACCCTAGCCCCCTCCGGTGTCTATATAAACCGGATGGCTGTAGTCCATAGGACGAACAACAATCATACCACAGGCTAGCTTCTAGGGTTTATCCTCCTTGATCTCTTGGTAGATCCACTCTTGTAACACACATCATCAATATTAATCAAGCAGGACGTAGGGTTTTACCTCCATCAAGAAGGCCCGAACCTGGGTAAAACATTGTGTCCCTCGTCTCCTGGTTCCATCCGCCTAGATGCACAATTCAGGACCCCCTACCCAAGATCCGCCGGTTTTGACACCGACATTGGTGCTTTCATTGAGAGTTCCTCTGTGTCGTCGCCGATAGGCTCGATGGCTTCTTCGATCATCATCAACGATGCAATCCAGGGTGAGACCTTCCTCCCCGGACAGATCTTCGTATTCGGCGGCTTTGCACTGCGGGCCAATTCGCTTGGCCAACTGGAGCAGATCGAAAGCTACGCCCCTGGCCGTCAGGTCAGATTTGGAAGTTTGAACTTCACGGCTGACATCCGCGGGGACTTGATCTTCGACGGATTCGAGCCACAGCCGAGCATGCCGCACTGTCACGTCGGGCATGATTTAGCTCTGCCGCCGGACAGTACCTTCGAGGCCGCACTCGAAACCGCTCCGCTCTTCAATTCGGAGCCAGCTCCGCAGATCGAGGATGGATGCCTAGACACCACCTCGGGGGCTGCAACCTCTACGGCGATAGAGCCGAACACTGACTTTGTCCCTCATAAAGCTCGTGACTCCAAGGTGCCGGACTGCTCGCCGGACTCCGAACCTCCCGCGCCCGCCCTGATCGAATCCGATTGGGCGCCGATCATGGAGTTCACTGCAGCGGACATCTTTCCACACTCACCTTTCGGCGACATCTTGAGTTCGCTAAAATATCTCTCGTTATCAGGAGAGCCCTGGCCGGACTGCGGTTAGGATGGTTGGGTTGCGGACGACGAAGAAATTCAAAGCCCACCCACCACCCACTTGGTAGCTGCTGTCGGTGATTTAACCGACATGCTAGACTACGACTCCGAGGACATCGATGGTATGGACGACGATGCCGGAGACGACCTAGAACCAGCGCCCACTGGGCACTGGACAGCCACCTCATCGTATGACATATACATGGTGGATATCCCAAAAGATGGGAATGGCGAAGGAACAGAGGAGGATGACCCCTCCAAAAAACAGCCCAAGCGCCGGCGTCAGCGGTGCCACTCTAAATCCCGCCACAGCAAGAATGAAGACTCGGGCACCGGAGACAATAATACACCGGACAGTGCTGAAGACAACCCGCTCCAGCAAGATGCAGCGCAGGAGGACGGAGACGCCAGCCCTTATGAAGGAGCGGCAGGAGAAGAGTTAGAGGTTTATACACCTCCCTCCGGAGACGAAGCGATCCTCCACGATGACGAATTCATCGTGCCTGAGGATCCTGTCGAACAAGAGCGTTTTAAACGCAGGCTTATGGCCAGGGCGAACAGCCTCAAGAAAAAGCACCAACAGGTTAGAGCTGATCAGGATCTGCTAGCCGATAGATGGACCGAAGTCCTCGCGGCCGAAGAGCATGAGCTTGAACGCCCCTCCAAAAGCTACCCTAAGCGCAAGCTGCTCCCCCGATTAGAGGAGGAGGCTACGAACCCGCATCACCAGGAGACAATACGGCTGACCGACCACCCCGTGGTCGCGACAGAGTGGCCTCTAGGCCCTTCACCAGACCCGTACCCCGGCATCGCTCGAAAAGCACACGGCCAGAGGACAACACTCCGGACTTGCGAGATATATTGGAGGATAAGGCAAGACAATCAAGATCGATCTATGGATCGCGTGGGCGTCCCACGATACGTGACGACAATCGTCGCGCCAGACATAGTAAGCCCGGCTGGGCCGAACAAAATAGACCAAGCTCCCTTGAGCTCCGTCGTGATATCGCCCAGTACAGAGGCGCCGCACACCCACTATGCTTCACAGATGAAGTAATGGATCATCAAATCCCCAAAGGGTTTAAACCCGTCAATATTGAATCCTACGATGGCACAACAGACCCCGCGGTTTGGATTGAAGACTATCTCCTTCACATCCACATGGCCTGCGGTGACGATCTTCACGCCATCAAATACCTCCCCCTCAAGCTTAAAGGACCAGCCCGGCATTGGCTCAACAGCTTGCTAGCAGAGTCAATTGGGAGTTGGGAGGACCTGGAAGCCGCATTCCTCGATAACTTCCAGGGCACTTATGTGCGACCACCAGAGGCTGATGACATACGCCACATAATTCAGCAGCCAGACGAATCAGCTAGGCAATTCTGGACATGGTTCTTAACCAAGAAAAACCAAATCGTCGATTGTCCAGATGCGGAGGCCCTCGCGGCCTTCAAGCATAACATCCGCGACAAGTGGCTTGCCCGGCACCTGGGATAGGAAAAGACGAAATCCATGGCAGCCCTCACATCACTCATGACCCGCTTCTGCGCGGGTGAGGACAGCTGGCTAGCACGCAGCAATAACCTCAGCAAAAATTCTGGCAGTCCGGACTTCAAGGACCGAAATGGCAGGCCGCGCCGCAACAAAAACAAACGCCGCATTAACGGCGATCATATTGAGGATATGGCAGTCAATGCCGGATTCAGAGGCTCTAAACCCGGTCAGCGGAAAAAGCCATTCAAAAGAACTACCATGGGTCCGTCCAATTTGGACCGAATACTCGACCGCTTGTGCCAGATACACGGCACCCCCGAAAAGCTAGCTAACCACACCAACAGGGACTGTTGGGTCTTCAAGCAGGCAGGCAAGTTAATTGCCGAAAACAATGACAAGGGGCTACATAGAGATGATGAGGACGAGACCCAACCGCCGAACAATAGAGGACAGAAGGGTTTCCCCCCACAGGTGCGGACGGTGAACATGATATATGCAACACACATACCCAAAAGGGAGCGGAAGCGTGCACTCAGGGATGTCTACGCGATGGAGCTAGTTGCCCCGAAGTTCAATCCATGGTCCTCCTGCCCGATCAGTTTTGACCGAAGGGACCACCCCACCAGCATCCGCCACGGCTGATTCGCCGCACTGGT
The DNA here is from genome assembly GCF_018294505.1 of Triticum aestivum. Classification (NCBI taxonomy): domain Eukaryota; kingdom Viridiplantae; phylum Streptophyta; class Magnoliopsida; order Poales; family Poaceae; genus Triticum; species Triticum aestivum. Next base: position 154,309,690 of record NC_057801.1, read on the forward strand.
CTTAGACCCAATCGTCGATGGATTTCACCTAACCAGAGTCCTGATGGACGTCGGCAGCAGCCTGAACCTGCTTTACCAGGATACAGTGTGCAAAATGGGCATAGACCCCTCAAGGATTAAACCTACCAAAACGACCTTTAAAAGCGTCATACCAGGTGTAGAAGCCAATTGTACAGGCTCAATTACACTGGAAGTGGTCTTCGGATCCCCGGATAACTTCCGAAGCGAGGAGTTAATCTTCGACATAGTCCCGTTCCACAGCGGCTATCATGCCTTGCTCGGACGCACCGCATTTGCAAAGTTCAACGCGGTGCCGCACTACGCATACCTCAAGCTCAAGATGCCATGCCCTCGAGGAGTCATCACGGTCAACGGAAACACTGAACGTTCTCTCCGCACGGAGGAACATACAGTGGCTCTCGCGGCAGAAGTGCAATGCAGCCTCTTAAGGCAATTCTCGAGTCCGGCCTTTAAGCGGCCGGACATAGCTAAGCGCACCCGGAGTAACTTACAACAAGACCACCTGGCATGTTCCGAGCACGCGTAGCAGTGCGGCCCCAACCCCAGCTCCTGCGAAACGTTAAAGCAGGTCCTTCGCATACACCATTACGCTCTGAAGATACCATGGGCATGGGGAGAGGGGCACGACCACGATAAACCCAGACTGCGGCTCAACCACACCAGGGGATCTCAAGTGTGTCGTTCTTTTTTCTTTTCTTTTTACCTTTCATCTTTTACCCACAGGACTCCGTTTGTCAGAGGCCCTGTCCGGCAGCAGATCTGCCGAACTCATGATACAACAGCCAGGAAAGGATAAAGGCTACAACGAATATACAGGTGGTCTCCATTACGAGCATTTTTATACACCAATCTGCAGCCTACCCCTGGAGGGGGACATGTTTAACAGTCCCATACCTTGCTTATCGCACTATTTGTATCATTCTGCATTCGTGGCAGCACTTATTGAATAAAACAATGCAACACCTTTTTGCTTATAATTGCATTTCCTTTTCATACATATGTTCATCCACGGCATATTGCATCCGTACACTTTGGTACGGCTAATACACACCAGGGGCTTATGTTCCCCGCATGATGGTGTGATGAGTCCGAACACTTTCACAAGTGCGGCACCCCGAACTTATAGCACTATATGCATCGGCTCCGAATCATGTCTTGGGTCAATAGTTGGGTTTGCCCGGCTCCCATGTGTTGGTACCTTACGTTCCGTTATATCGGCTAAGGTAGCACTGGGAGAACCACTGTGATTGCGCCCCAGTTGAGCTGGGTTAACGCCTCAGTGGAGAAAGCTAAAACTGACCCTCATGATGAGGTGAGAGCCGGTCGCTGTTCGAGAGGTTTTTTGTGAGTCCTTAAAGACTTATGCCGCTTAGAGCAAGGAGCCGGATACTGTCTGGCCAAGGCGTTGATAGCGCCCCAAATTCGGCCTTGCGAAGACTAGGGGCTTCGCCGAAATTTAAAATTATAGAATTCTATGGCTAAGTGAGAGTGTTCAGGCATTATAAGTCCGGTTGCCTTGTTCGCTGTGTCGAGCGCCTCCCTAGATGGACCCAAAAATGGGAACAAGAGCGCTCGAGTTTATCCCGAACACCCCAGCACTCGTGGCATGGGGGCTGAAGCCGACGACTTGCCATCTCTCAGATTTGATAAACAGCTGCACAGAAGGTAATATTTTAAATTAACAAGCGTTGCTTAGCGCATATGAACCAAGTTTTCAGCGCACAGGATAACAAAATGCGAGTCTACTCAAATATTACATCTTTGGAGCACTCACCCGCAATAGTGCGAGCGCCCTTCAGCACACTCTTATAATACATCTCGGGCGTGCGATGCTCCTTGCCCTCTGGTGGGGGGTCCGTCACAAGCTTCTGGGCATCCATCTTGCCCCAGTGCACCTTTGCGCAGGCAAGGGCCTGACGGGCACCCTCAATACAGGCGGAGTGCTTGATAACTTCAACCCACGGGCACGCATCCACCAGCCGCCGCACCAAGCCGAAGTAGCTCCCAGGCATAGCCTCCTTAGGCCACAGCCGAACTATGAGGCCCTTCATGGCCTGTTCGGCCGCCTTGTGGAGCTCGACCAGCTGCTTCAGCTGGTCGCTAAGGAGCACCGGATGTCCGGCCTCAGCATACTGAGACCAGAAGACCTTCTCCGTCGAGCTCCCCTCCTCGGCCCGGTAGAATGCGGCAGCATCGGACACGCTGCGAGGAAGATCTACGAACGCTCCTGGAGAGCTCCGAATTCGGGTAAGCGACAGGTAATTAACACTCACATGCTTACTTTGCATGAAAAATGCCTTACCCGCTGCTATTTTCTTTACCGCCTCGATCTCCTGGAGGGCCTTGTAGGCTTCGGCCTTAGCGGCTTTGGCACTCTCAAGAGCCGTTGCAAGCTCAGACTCTCGAGTCTTCGAGTCACGCTCCAGGCTCTCATGTTTCTTCACGAGATCCTGGAGCTCTTGCTGTACCTCCGCCACCCGCGCCTCCTATTTCTCTCGCTCGGTGCGCTCCGTGGCCGCATTGCGTTCGGCCGCGGCCACCGCCTCCTTCAGGGTCACCACCTCGTTAGTGGCCCCTGCAATACCCAAGTTATCCTTGTCATTTTTCTTGCAACCAAATCCTTTTCTGTAAGGTACAATTTCCATAAGGCATTACTCACCATCTTTTTCCTCGAGCTGCTTCTTGGCACGGCCGAGCTCGTTCTCCGACCGCTCGAGGTTTTCCTTCAAAGTATTGACCTCCGCAGTCAGTGCGGCGGAGGTCAACAGCACAACCTGCAATCCCATATTGACATATTTTCATGACTCCTGCGTTTATCTTTCTAAAGATCCTCAGTCCGGCTTTTCTTTCCGAACACGGAACCGAGCATCAGGGGCTACTGTCTATGTGGTACCATTTTACATATATTGAAATTCTTACCTCAAAGCCTGTTAGAAGGCTGCTGCAGGCTTTGGTTAGCCCGCTCTTGGCGAGCTAAACCTTCTAAATCACCGCACTCATAACGGTGCGGTGTTCCTCTTCGATGGAGGCGCTGTTGAGCTCCTCCAGCAAATTATCCGGCACCTCCGGTTGGACGGAGGCAGCCGGCGTCGCGGTCTTGCCCTTCTTACGAAGGGGTCGCCCGCCGAACTCCGGAGCCACTGTGGGTTCCGGGGCTGAGTCCGATGCAAAGTCCGGGAGGTTGTCCTGCGACACCTCCGGGGCCCTCTCCTCCTGGTGAGTCCCTTCCTGGGATCCCACCTCGGCATTGTCTGCATCACGGGGGGTGGAGGCAGTCGGAAGAGAATCCATATCCGACGCCCCTAAGGACCCGCTCGACGAAGTGGGGAGATCATCCTTAGGCGGACTGCAGGGTTGTATGCGGCATTAGAAAGACATAACGTTGCGGAAAATGAAAACCTCGAAGTTATTTGGGAGTCCGGATACTTACGATCTCGCTAGAGGCTTGGCCCATGGAGGCCAGTCCTTGTCGTCGTCACTGGCATTGGCGGAACAGTTCGGGGGAAGAGTTTTCCCCTTCTTGGACACTTCGGCCTCCCTTGCTGGGGAGGCCTTCCTTTTCTTCCCTCCCCCCACTGGGGGAGAGGCTTTCTTCTACTCCTCCTCGCCCTGGAGGGAGGAGTCGGCCTCGGATTCATCATCCGATAGCACCTGAAAACAGGAACTCTTCCGAGTCCCCGTGGCCTTCTTCTTGGCCTTCTTCTCCGGCACCACGTGGGGTGCCAGAGCCAGCAGCCCCATTAGGCGGGCGTCAGCTGGGTCCTCTGGCAATGGGGCCGGACAGATAGCCTGTGCGGCCTTCTTCAGCCAGTCCTGTCAAAGGAAGGGGAGTTTAGATCCCGCATAGAGTCAAACTATGGAAAACAAGCGTCCCTTAAAGGACAGAATAACTTACTTCATCAGCTGGATGCTCCAAGCTGAATCCGCGATCTTCGGTAGCGGATGCGGGAGCCTCGGCGCCCTTGAACAACACCTTCCAGACCTCTTCGTACATAGTGTCGAAGAGCCCATTCAAAGTCTGGTGCTGCGCCGGATCGAACTCCCACATATTGAAGCCCCGTCGTTGGCACAGGAGAATCTGGCGGATGAGCATGACCTGGACTACATTGACAAGCTTGAGCTTCTTGTCCACCAGCTTTTGGACGCAGGCTTGGAGTCCAGTCAGCTCTTCCGAATCTCCCCAAATCCGGCCGCTCTCTTTCTAGGAGGTGAGCCGTGTGGGGATGCCGGATCTGAATTCGGGGGCCGCTGCCCATTCGGGGTCACGTGGCTCGGTGATGTAGAACCACCCCGATTGCCACCCCTTGATGGTTTCCACAAAAGTGCCCTCCAGCCACGTAACGTGGGACATCCTGCCCACCATGGCGCCTCCGCACTCCACTTGGCTGCCCTTCACAACCTTCGGCTTGACACTGAAGGTCTTGAGCCACAAGTCGAAGTGGGGCTGGATGCAGAGGAAGGCCTCACACACGACGATAAACGCCGAGATGTTGAGGATGAAATTCGGGGCCAGATTGTGGAAATCTAGGCCGTAGTAGAACATGAGCCCCCGGACAAAGGGATGGAGCGGGAAGCCTAGTCCGCGGAGGAAATGGGGAAGGAATACTACCCTCTCATGGGGCTTGGGGGTGGGCATGAGCTCTCCCTCGATGGGGAGCCGGTGCGCGATGTCGCTGGACAAGTATCCGGCGTTGCGCAGCTTCTGGATCTGCCCCTCCGTGACGGAGGAGGCCATCCACTTGCCTCCTGCTCCGGACATAGTTGGAGAAGGTTGAGGTGAGATGTGCGGGCTTGGGCGCTGGAGCTCGGGTTCGCAAAGATGGATAAGCCAAGGAGGAAGAAGGCGCAGGTAAAAGGGTTGGATCTTTATCCCCTTATATGGGCGGACAGAAACATGCGGACCCACCGGCCTGATAAAACTCGCTTATCCCCCAAGCGCCGCAATCAATGGCGCGGTTGGGTTACCCACGTCCGTATTGATGGGAATCCCGAAATAAGGGGAGCATGATCTCTGCTTCGACAAGACATGCCAAGGAAACCGCCACCGAATACGAGTAAAGGCTTGGAAGTGGTTTGACGTCACGCCACCGAATACGTCAGCCGATTGATCTTGTCTAATATTATTCTCTCTACGGTGGTATCTGGAATTTATTTTTGCAGAGCCGAACGCTATCCTAGTGTTCACAATCTTCTATAAATTATTCGGAGGAAGAACCCGCCTTGCAATGCCGAAGATTGCGCGCTGGACTCGTCGTCATTGAAGCCTGGTTCAGGGGCTACTGAGGGAGTTCCGGACTAGGGGGTGTCCGGATAGCCGAACTATCATCATCGGCCGGACTCCAAAACTATGAAGATACAAGATTGAAGACTTCGTCCCGTGTCCGGATGGGACTTTCCTTGGTGTGGAAGGCAAGCTTGGCGATACGGATATGTAGATCTCCTACCTTTGTAACCGACTTTGTGTAACCCTAGCCCCCTCCGGTGTCTATATAAACCGGATGGCTGTAGTCCATAGGACGAACAACAATCATACCATAGGCTAGCTTCTAGGGTTTAGCCTCCTTGATCTCGTGGTAGATCCACTCTTGTAACACACATCATCAATATTAATCAAGTAGGACGTAGGGTTTTACCTCCATCAAGAGGGCCCGAACCTGGGTAAAACATCGTGTCCCTCATCTCCTGTTTCCATCCGCCTAGACGCATAGTTCGGGACCCCCTACCCGAGATCCGCCGGTTTTGACACCGACAGCTAGGGTTACATAGAGTCGGTTACAATGGTAGGAGATCTACATATCCGTATCGCCAAGCTTGCCTTCCACGCCAAGGAAAGTCCCATCCAGACACGGGGCGAAGTCTTCAATCTTGTATCTTCATAGTCTTGGAGTCCTGCCGATAATGATAGTTCGGCTATCTGGACACCCCCTAGTCCAGGACTCCCTCACCCACTTTGGCATATGCCTGAAGATTTTCAGCGTCAAGCCGAAGGTCGTGGGCGGACGCCAAGCGGAGTGCGGAGGTGCCATGGTGGTCAAGATAGCCAATGTTACATGGCTTGAGGGCGCCTTCGTAGATACCATCAAAGGGTGGCAATCGGGGTGGTTCTATATCACTGAGCCGCGTGACCCTGAATGGGCAGCGGCCCCCGAATTCCGATCTGGCATCCCCACGCGGCTCACATCTTGGAAAGAGACGGGCCTGTCGTGGGGTAATTTGGCAGAAGTGACCGGACTTAAAACCTGCATCAAGGACCTGATCGGCAGGAAGGTTAAACTTGTTACCGTGGTCCAGGTCATGCTCTTCCGCCGGATTCTCCTGTGTCAACGACGGGCTTTCAATTTGTGGGAGTTCAACCCGGCCCAGCACCAGACTTTGTCCCGGCTCTTTGACACAAAGCACGAGGATGCCTGGAAGATGCTATTCAAGAGCTCCAAGGTCTCCCCTCCCATCACCGAGGATCGCGGATTTTGCGCCAAGCGGCAAGCCAGCGCGGTGAGCTTAATTTTCCCATTTTGGGGTATTTTGTTTCACATAGTTTGACTCTATGCGGGATCTAAACTCCCTTACCTTTGACAGGACTGGCTGAAGAAGTCCGGGCAGGTCAACTGTCCGGCTCCTTTGCCCGAAGACCCAGCGGATGCTCGTATAACCAAGCTGCTGGTTCCGGCACCTCACGTGGTGCCGGAGAAGAAGGCCAAGAAGAAGACCACGGGGACTCGAAAGAGCTCCCGGCGCCTGGTGGTGTCGGATTCATCGCCTGACAGCCCTGAAGCCCCCTTCGCCTCTGAAGACGAGGAGGAGGAATAAGAAGAAGCCTCTCCCCCTCCAACGGGGGAGGAAAGAAAAGGAAGACCGCCCCAACTGGGGAGGCCGGAGGGTCCAAGAAGGGGAAGACCCTTCTGCCGGACTATGCCTCCGATGCCGAAGACGGAGGGGAGGAATGGCCAACCAGGGTCAAGCCCCTAGCAAAATCGTAAGTGTCTGGCTACCCGAATGACTTTACGGTGCTCCTCTAGTACTCGGTAATTTCTAACGCCGAATTAAATTATGCAGTCCGCCCAGAGCTCAGCTCGGCGATTCGTCGAGCGGCTCCCTGAATTCGTCGGATATGAACAGCGCTTCACTTCCGACGGCCTCCTCCCCTCTCCCTACGGACGACGTCGAGGTGGGGTCCCGAAGGGGACCGAACCAGGAGGAGGTGGTCCTGGAGGCGCCTCAAGGCAACCTCCCGGACTCCAGGACCAAAGGGGGTAAAGCCCCAGAGGGTTCTAAGTCCGGCCCCGGGCCGGACACTACTCCGGAACCATCAACGGTTCCAGAGTCCGACAGGCGGTGCCTTCATAAGAAGGACAAGCCTACTACACCGGCGACCTCCGTCCACCCGGATGCGCCGGAAAATTTACAGGAGGTGCTTAACGGCGCCTCCATCGACGAGGAACACCGCACTATTATGAGTGCGGTGATTCAAAAGGTTTAGTCCGCAAAGAGCGGGCTCACAGAAGCCTGTACAAGTCTATTAACAGGTTTTGAGGTATGTGTTCGAAACATATAAAAATGTTTACCGCATAGACAGTAGCCCCTGATGCTCGGTTCGGCGTTCGGAAAGAAAAGCCGAGATGAGGATCTAAAAAGATATACGCAGGAGTCTTAACATAAATGTGCCAATATGGGAGTGCAGGCTGCGCTGCTGACCTCTGCCGCACTGACTGCGGAGGTCAATGCATTGAAGGAGAGCCTCGATCGGACTGAGAACGAGCTCGGCCGTGCCAAGAAGCATCTCGAGGACAAGGAGGGTATGTAGTACCGCATGTAAATGTATATAGAAATACTTGGTTGCAAATAATGACAGGACCAACATAAATGTTGCAGGGGCCATGACCGAGGTGGCGACCCTGAAGGAAGTGGTCTCCAAGGCCGAAAATAGTGAGGCCTTGGAGTGCACCAAGCGAGAGAAGTAGGAGGCGCGGGTGGCGGAGGTGCAGCAAGAGCTCCAGGCTCTCGTGGAAAAACACGAGAGTTTGGAGCGTGACTCGAAGTCTCGAGAGTCCGAGCTCGCCTTGGCTCTTGAGAGTGCCAAAACTGCTAAGGCCGAAGCCCATAAGGCCCTCCAGGAGATCGAGGCGATGAAGAAGATAGCGGCGGGTAAGGCATTCCTTATGCAAAGCAAGAATATAAAAGTAAATTATCTGTTACTTACCCGGATCCGGAGCTCTCCAGGAGCGTTCGCCGATCTGCCCCGTAGTGTATCTGATGCTGCCGCGTTCTACCGAGCCGAGGAGGGGAGCTCAACGGAAAAGTTGTTCTGGTCTCAGTATGCTGATGCCGAACATCCGGTGCCCCTGAGCGACCAGCTGAAGCAGCTGGTCGAGCTCCACAAGGTGGCCGAACAGGCCATGAAGGGCCTCATAGTTCGGCTATGGCCTGGAGAGGCCATTCCTGGGAGCTACTTCGGTCTGGTGCGGCGGCTGGTGGACGCGTGTCCGTGGATTGAAGTCATCAAGCGCTCTGTCTGTATTGAAGGTGCCCGTCAGGCCCTTGCCCGTGCTAAAGTGCACTGGGGCAAGCTGGACGCGGAGAAGCTTATGACGGACGCGCCACCGCCGGGCAAGGAGTATCGCATGCCGGAGATGTATTATAAGGGCGTCCTGAAGGGTGCCCGCCTTATAGCGGATGAGTGCTCTAAAGATGTAATTTTTGAGTAGACTCGCATTCGTTATCCTGTACGCTGAAAACGTTGTTCATGTGCGTTAATCAACGCTTGTTAATTTAAAATATTACCTTCTGTGCGGCCGTTTATCAAATCCGAGAGATGCAAGTCATCGGCTTCTACCCCCATGCCACGAGTGTTGGGGTGTTCGGGATAAACCTGAGCGCTCTTGTTCCCATTCTTGGGTCCATCTAGGGAGGCGTTCAGCACAACGAACCAGGCCATCGGACTTATAATGCTTTATCACTCTCACTTAGCCGTAGAATTCTATAATTTTAAATTTCGGCGAAGCCCCTAGTATTCAGAAGACCGAGTTTGGGGCGCTATCCACGCCTTGGCCAGATAAATCCGGCTCCTCGCTCTAAGCGGCATAAGTCTTTAAGGACACGAAAAACCTCGCGAACAGCGACCGGTCTCTCACACTATCATGACGGTCAGTTTTAGCTTTCTCTACTGAGGTGTTAACCCAGCTCAACTGGGGCACAATCGCAGTAGTTCTCCCAGCGCTACCTTAGCCAACATTGCGGAACGTAAGGTACCAAAACATGGGAGCCGGGCAAACCCAACTATTGACCCAAGACATGATTCGGAGCCGATGCATATAATGCTATAAGTTCGGGGTGCCGCACTCATGAGAGTGTTCGGTCTTCTCACACCATATTATGGGGTGCTTAAGCCCCTGGTGTATTGGCTGTACCAAAGTGTACGGTTGCATAATGTCATGACTGAACATATTTGTATAAAAATAGATGAATACAATAATAGATAAGAGCTATGTATTGTTTATTAAAAAAGGGCTGCTATGAAAGCAGAACGATACAAATAGTGCGATAAGCAAGGGATGGGATTATTCGACATGTCCCCCTCCAGGGGCAAGCTGCGGGTCTTTAAGTAAAAACAGGTATTTAACTCGTTATAGAGACCACCTGGACATTCGACGCAACTTGTTCTCGCCCTGGTTGTTGCATCGTGTGTCCGGCGAGTGTGTTTCCGGACAGGCCTTCCGAATAGTTGGGTCCTGAAAGTATATAAAAAAAGAAAACGGCGGAATAGGGAGCCCCTAAGTGCGGTTGAGCCGCATTCTGGGCGTGTCGTAGTTGTGCCCTCCCCTTATGCCCATGGTATTTTCAAAGCGTAATTATGTATGCGTGGTCACGATAGCACCATCTGGCGAGGGCTGGGTTGGGGCCGCACTGCTATGCTTACTCGGATCATACCAGCCGTCACTGTTGTAGGTTGCTTCGGGCGCGCTTGCCGTTGTCCGGACGTTTAACACCCGGATTGGAGAGTTGTCTTCAGAGGTTGTTCTGTACTTCAGCCGCCTGGGCCGCTGTGTGCTCCTCCGTTCGGAGAGAGCGTTCGGTGTTTCCATTTACCGTGATGACTCCGCGAGGGCCTGGCATCTTGAGCTTGAGATATGCGTAGTGCGGCACCGCATTGAATTTTGCAAATGTGCTTCGTCCGAGCAGGGCGTGATAGCCACTGCGGAATGGGGCTATGTCGAAGATTAACTCCTTGCTTCGGAAATTATCCGGGGATCCGAAGACCACTTCCAGTGTAACTGAGCCTGTACAGCTGGCTTCTACACCTGGTATGACGCCTTTAAAGGTTGTCTTTGTGGGTTTAATCCTCGAGGGATCTATACCCATTTTTCGCACTGTATCCTGATAAAGCAGGTTCAGGCTGTTGCCGCCATCCATGAGGACTGTAGTGAGGTGAAATCCATCAATGATTGGGTCTAGGACCAATGTGGCGAATCCGCCATGACGGATGCTAGTGGGGTGGTCCCTTCGATCAAAGGTGATCGGGCAGGAGGACCATGGGTTGAACTTTGGGGCGACTGGTTCCAACGCATAGACGTCCTTAAGAGCACGCTTCTGCTCCCTTTTGGGGATGTGGGTTGCGTATATCATGTTCACCGTCCGCACTTGCGGGGGGAATCCCTTCTGTCCTTTGTTGTTCGGAGGCCGGGGCTCCTCCTCGTCATCGCTACGCAGCCCCTTGTCTCTGGTTTCAGCACTTAGCTTGCCTGCCTGCTTGAACACCCAACAATCCTTGTTGGTGTGGTTGGCTGGTTGTTCGGGGGTGCCGTGTATCTGGCACGAGCGATCGAGTATCCGGTCTAAGTTGGATGGGCCCGGAGGGTTTATTTTGAATGGCTTCTTCTGCTGACCGGGTTTAGATCCTCTGAATCCGGCATTGACTGCCGTATCCTCGGTATTGTCGCCATTAATGCGGCGCTTGTGCTTGTTGCGACGTGACCTGCCATTGTTGTCCTTGGTATCTGAATTGCCAGGGCTCTTGGTTATGTTATTCCTACGAGCTAGCCAGCTATCTTTGCCTGCGCAAAAGCGGGTCATGAGTGTCGTGAGGGCTGCCATAGATTTTGGCTTTTCCTGTCCTATGTGTCGGGCAAGCCATTCATCTCGGATGTTGTGCCTGAAGGCTGCAAGGGCCTCGGCGTCCGGATAGTCGACTATTTGATTTTTCTTGGTTAGGAACCGTGTCCAGAATTGCCTGGCCGATTCCTCTGGCTGCTGGATTATGTGGCTTAGGTCATCGACGTCTGGTGGTCGCACATAAGTGCCCTGGAAGTTATCGAGGAATGCGGATTCCAGGTCCTCCCAGCAACTAATTGACTCTCCTGGTAGGCTGTTAAGCCAATATCGAGCTGGTCCTTTAAGCTTAAGCGGGAGGTATTTGATGGCGTGTAGATCATCACCACGGGCCATGTGGATATGAAGGAGATAATCCTCGATCCATACCGCGGGATCAGTTGTGCCATCGTATGATTCGATGTTTACGGGTTTAAAACCCTCGGGGATCTAATGATCCATTACTTCGTCTATGAAGCACAGTGGGTGTGCGGCGCCCCTGTACTAGGCTATGTCGCGACGTAGCTCGGATGAGCTTTGTCTGTTGTATTCGGCCTGGCCGTATTTATCATATCCGGAGTGACGGTAATCGTCCCATGATGTGGGGCGCCCACGCGATCCGTAGATCGATCTTGTTTGCCTTGCCTTATCCTCCAATATATCTCGCAGGTCTGTTGCGTTTCCCTGTGCTCTGGTATTTTTAGAGCGGCGCCGAGGTGCGGCTTGGATTGAGGGCCGAAAGGCCTCTCTGTCGCGGCCACGGGGTGGCCGATCGGGCGCATCATACGCTGGTGATGTAGGTTTAGTTGCTTCCTCCTCTAGTTGGGGTAGCAGCCTGCGCTTTGGGTAACTCTTGGAGGGGCGCTCGAGTTTATACTCTTCAGCTGCCAGGACTTCAGTCCATCTGTCGGCTAGCAGATCTTGGTCATCTCTAAGCTGCCGCTGTTTTTTCTTGAGGCTGCTCGCCGTGGCCATAAGCATGTGCTTGAAACGCTCTTGTTCGACGGGATCCTCTGGCACGACGAATTCGTCGTCATCGAGGCTTGCCTCGTCTTCGGAGGGAGGCATATAATTGTCGTCCACGACCTCTGTGCCTGCTCCTCTCTCATGAGGGCTGGCTCCTTCGTCCTCCCGCGCTGAATCCTGCTGGGGGGTTGTCTTCGGCACTGTCCGGGGTGTTGACGTCTCCAGTGCCAGATTCGTCGTTCTTGCTTTGGCGGGATTTAGAGCGGCGCCACTGACGTCGGCGCTTGGGTTGCTTCTTGGAGGGGTCATCCTCCACTTTTTCATCGCCATCCCCTGCTTTGGGGGTGTCCACCATGTATATGTCATATGACAAGGTGGCCTTCCAGTGCCCTATAGGTGCTGGTTCTTGGTCGTCTCCCGCATCGGCGTCCATACCGTCGATGTCTTCGGAGTCAAAGTTGAGCATGTCGGTTAGATCGTCAACAGTGGCTACAAAGTGGGTGGTCGGTGGGTTTCGAATTTCCTCATCGTCCGCATCCCAACCCTGCTGACCATAGTCCGGCCAGGGCTCTCCTGACAAAGAGAGAGACTTTAGTGAATCCAGGATATCGCCAAAGGGCGAGTGCTGAAAGGCGCCCGCGGCGGTGAACTCCATGATCGGAGCCCAATCGGGTTCGATCGGAAGGGTGCAGAATATTCGGAGTCCGGAACGGAGTCTGGCACCTTGGAGTCACGGGCCTTGCAAAGGACTAGGCTGGTATTTGGCTCTATCGCCGTAGAGATTGCGGCTCCTGGGGCGGCGTCCAACCGTCCGTCCCTGACTAGCCCAGTCGGCTCCGAGCTAATGGTCGGAGCGGACACCTGAGCGGCGCTCTAGGCGCTGTCCGGCGGCGGAGCTAGATCATTCCCATCGAGATAGTGCGGCACGCTCGGCCGTGGCTCGAATCCATCGAAGATCAAGTCCCCACGGATGTCGGCCGTGTAGTTTAAGCTTCCAAACCTGACCTGATGGCCAGGGGCGTAGCTTCCGATCTGCTCCAGATGGCCAAGCGAGTTGGCCCGCAGTGCAAAGCCACCGAATACGAAGATCTGTCCGGGGAGAAAAGTCTCACCCTGGACCGCGTCGTGGTTGACGATCAAAGAAGCCATCGGGCCTAAAGGTGACGACACAGAGGAACTCTCAATGAAAGCACCAATGTCGGTGTCAAAACCGGCGGATCTCGGGTAGGGGGTCCCGAATTGTGCGTCTAGGCGGATGGTAATAGGAGACAAGGGACACGATGTTTTTACCCAGGTTCGGGCCCTCTCGGTGGAGGTAAAATCCTACTCCTTCTTGATTAATATTGATGATATGGGTAGTACAAGAGTTGATCTACCACGAGATCGGAGAGGCTAAACCCTAGAATCTAGCCTATGGTATGATTGTTGTTCGTCCTATGGACTAAAACTCTCCGGTTTATATAGACACCGCAGAGGGCTAGGGTTACAAAGAGTCGGTTACAATGGGAGGAGATCTTCATATCATATCACCAAGCTTGCCTTCCATGCCAAGGAAAGTCCCATCCAGACACGGGATGAAGTCTTTAGTCTTGTATCTTCATTGTCCGGCCAAAGGTCATAGTCCGGCCATCCAGACACCCCCTAATCCAGGACTCCCTCACCCGGCTCCCATGTTTTGGTACCTTATGTTCCGTTATATCAACTAAGGTAGCGCTGGGAGAACTACTGCGATTGTGCCCCGGTTGAGCTGGGTTAAGCACCTCAGTAGAGAAAGCTAAAACTGACCGTCATGATAGGGCAAGAGCTGGTTGCTGTTCAAGAGGTTTCAAGTCCCTAAAGACTTATGCCGCTTAGAGCGAGGAGCTAGCTTTGTCCGGCCTAGGCATGGATAGTGCCCCGAACTCGGTCTTCCAAATACTAGGGGCTTCGCCGAAATTTAAAATTATAGAATTCTATGGCTAAGTGATAGTGATAAAGCATTATAGTTCGATTGCCTTGTTCGTTGTGCTGAGCGCCTCCCTCGAAGGACCCAAGAATGGGAACAAGAGTGCTCAGGTTTATCCCGAACACCTCAGCACTCGTGGCATGGGGGTAGAAGCCGACGACTCGCGATCTCTCAGATTTAATAAACGGTCGCACAGAAGGTAATATTTTAAATTCAAAAAGCGTTGCTTAGCGCATATGAACAAGTTTTCAGCGCACAGGATAACACGAGCGAGTTTACTCAAAAATTACATCCTTGGAACATTCATCCGCCACAAGGCGGGCACCCTTTAGGATGCCCTCATAATACATCTCGGGCTTGCGATGCTCCTTGCCCTCCGGTGGCCCATCTGTCACCAGCTTCTCAGCACCCATCTTGCCCCAGTGTACTTTAACACGGGAAAGGGCCCTACGGGCGCCTTCGATGCATACGAAGCGCTTGATGACTTCAAGCTGTGGACAGGCATCCGCCAGCCGCCTCACCAGCCCAAAGTAGCTCCCAGGCATGACCTCCCCAGGCCATAGCCGGACTATAAGGCCCTTCATGGCCTGTTCGGCTACCCTATGGAGCTCGACCAGCTGCTTCAGCTGGTCACTCAAGGGCACCGGGTGTCCGGCCTCAACATACTGGGACCAGAACACCTTCTCCGTTGAGCTCCCTTCCTCGGCTCGGTAGAATGCGGCAGCGTCGGACACACTGCGGGGCAGATCTGCGAATGCTCCTGGAGAGCTCCGGACTCTGGTAAGTAACAAGTAATTCACTTTCACGTGCTTGCTTTGCATGAAGAATGCCTTACCCGCCGCTATCTTCTTCATCACCTCAATGTCCTGGAGGGCTTTTTGGGCTTCGGCCTTGGTAGATTTGGCGCTCTCAAGGGCCGAGGCGAGCTCGGACTCTCGAGTCTTTGAGTCAAGCTCCAAACTCTCGTGTTTTTTCACGAGAGCGTGGAGCTCTTGCTGCACCTCCGCCACCCGCGCCTCCTGCTTTTCTCGCTCGGTGCGCTCCACGGCTGCATTATCTTCGGCCTTGGACAGTGCTTCCTTCAGGGTCGCCACCTCGGTTGTGGCCCCTATAATACTCACGTTGGTCCTGTCATTATTTGCAACCAGATCTTTTTATATACTTACATAAGGTATTACTTACCTTCCTTGTCCTCGAGCTTCTTCTTGGCAAGGCTGAGCTCGTTCTCGGACCGCTCGAGGCTCTGCTTCAATGCATCGACCTCCGCAGTCAGTGCGGCAGAGGTCAGCAACGCAGCCTGCATTCCCATATTGACATACTTATGTTAGACTCCTGCGTATATCTTTTAGATCCTCAGTTCGGCTTTTCTTTCCGAACACCAAACTAAGCATCAGGGGCTACTGTCTATGCGGTAATGTTTTTACATATCTTAAATACATACCTCAAAGACTGTTAGAAGGCTGGCACAGGCTTCCGTCAGCCCGCTCTTGGCGGACTGAACCTTCTGGATCACCGCACTCATAATAGTGCAGTGCTCCTCATTGATGGAGGCGCCGTTAAGCACCTCCAGCAAATTATTCGGTGCCTCCAGTTGGATGGAGGTCGCCGGTGTCGTAGGCTTGCCCTTCTTACTAGGGGGCCACCTACCGGACTCCAGAACCACTGAAGGTTCCGGTGCGGTGTCCGGCCTAGGGCCGGACTTAGAGCCCTTTGGGGTTTTATCCGCTTTGCGCCTGAAATCCGGGAGGTCGCCTTGTAGTGACTCCAGGACCACCTCCTCCTGGCTTGTCCCCTTTTGGGACTCCACCTCGGCATCGTCCGTAGGGCGAGGGGAGGTAGCAGTCGGGAGTGAAAGACTATTCACATCTGACGAATCCAGGGAGCCGCTCGACGAAGCGTCGAGCCGGGCCTTGGGCGGACTGCATGATTATATTCGGCATTAGAAGATATTGTAATAAAGGAACGCCATGAGTTATTCTGGTATCCGGATACTTACGATTTTGCCAGGGGCTTGGCCCTGGATGGCCACTCCTCTTCATCGTCGTCGGCGTTGGTGGAGTAGTCCGGAGAAAGGGTACTTCCCTTCTTGGACCCTCCAGCCCCCCTAGTTGGGGCTTTCATTGAGAGTTCCTCTGTGTCGTTGCCTTTAGGCCCGATGGCTTCTTCAATCATCAACCACGACGCAGTCCGGGGCAAGACTTTTCTCCCCGGACAGATCTTCGTATTCGGCGGCTTTGCACTGCGGGCCAACTCGTTTTGCCATCAGGTCAGGTTTGGAAGCTTAAACTACACGGCCGACATTCGCGAGGACTTGATCTTTGACGGATTCGAGCCACGGCCGAGCGCGCCGCACTGTCCCGATGGGCATGACCTAGCTCTGCCGCCGGACAGCGCCCAGAGTGCCGCTCAGGAGTCCGCTC
The DNA here is from genome assembly GCF_018294505.1 of Triticum aestivum. Lineage (NCBI taxonomy): Eukaryota > Viridiplantae > Streptophyta > Magnoliopsida > Poales > Poaceae > Triticum > Triticum aestivum. The sequence continues at coordinate 154,326,124 of NC_057801.1, forward strand.
TGACCATTAGTTCGGAGCCGACTGCGCTAACTAGGGACGGACGGTTGGACGCCGCCCCAGGAGCCGCAATCTCTACGGCGATAGAGCCGAATACCAGCCTAGTCCTTTGCAAGGCCCGTGACTCCAAGGTACCGGACTTCGTTCCGGACTCTGAATCTTCCACACCCCTTCCGATCGAACCCGATTGGGCTCCGATCATGGAGTTCACCGCCGCGGACGTCTTTCAGCACTCGCCCTTTGGCGATATCCTGAACTCCCTAAAGTCTTTCTCTTTGTCAAAAGAGCCCTGGCCGGATTATGGTCAGAAGGGTTGGGCTACGGACGACGAATAAATTTGAAACCCACCCACCACCCACTTTATAGCCACTGTTGACAATCTAACCGACATGTTCGACTTTGACTCCGAAGACATCGATGGTATGGACGCCGATGAAGGAGACGACCAAGAACCAGCACCTATAGGGAACCGGAAAGCCACCTCATCGTATGACATATACATGGTGGACACCCCCAAAGTAGGAGATGGCGAGGAAAAAACGGAGGATGACCCCTCCAAGAAGCAACCCAAGCACCGACGTCAGCGGCGCCGCTCTAAATTCCGCCAAAGCAAGAACGGCGAATCCGGCACCGGAGATAACAACACGCCGGACAGTGCCGAAGATAAACCCATGCAGCAGGATTCAGTGCAGGAGGATGAAGGAGCCAGCCCTCATGAGAGAGCGGCCGACAGAGAGGTTGAGGATGACAACTATATGCCTCCCTCCGAAGACGAGGCAAGCCTCGACGACGATGAATTCGTCGTGCCAGAGGATCCCGTCGAACAAGAGTGTTTCAAACGCAGGCTTATGGCCACGGCACGCAGCCTCAAGAAAAAACAGCAGCAACTTAGAGCTGACCAAGACTAGCTAGCCGACAGATGGACCAAAGTCCTGGCGACCGAAGAGTATAAACTCGAGCGCCCCTCCAAGAGCTACCCAAAGCACAGTCTGCTACCCCAACTTCAGGAGGAAGCAACTAGACCTTCATTACTAGCGTACGACGCACCCGATCGGCCACCCCATGGCCGCGACAGAGAGACCTTCGGGCCCTCGACCCAAGCCGCACCCCGGCACCGCTCAAAACATAACAGAGTACGTGGAGACGCAACAGACTTGCAAGACATACTGGAGGACAAGGCAAGGCAGACAAGATCGATCTACGGATCACGTGGGCGCTCCACATCACGTGATGATTACCGTCACACTGAATATGATAAATGCAGCCAGGCCAAATACAACAGACCAAGCTCATCCGAGCTACGCCGCGATATAGCCCAGCACAGGGGCGCCGCACACCCACTATGCTTCACAGACGAAGTAATGGATCATCAAATCCCCGAGGGCTTCAAGCCCGTAAACATTGAATCATATGACGGCACAACTGATCCCGCGGTATGGATCGAGGATTACCTCCTTCATATCCACATGGCCCGTGGTGATGATCTACACGCCATCAAATACCTCCCGCTCAAGCTTAAAGGACCAGCTCGACATTGGCTTAACAGCCTGCCAGCAGAGTCAATTAGTTGCTGGGAGGACCTAGAATCCGCATTCCTTGACAACTTCCAGGGCACTTACATGCGACCACCAGACGCCGATGACCTAAGCCACATAATCCAGCAGCCAGAGGAATCGGCCAGGCAATTCTGGACACGGTTCCTAACCAGGAAAAATCAAATAGTCGACTGTCCCGACGCCGAGGCCCTTGCTGCCTTCAGGCACAACATCCGAGACGAATGGCTTGCCCGGCACCTAGGACAGGAAAAGCCGAAATCTATGGCAGCCCTCACGACACTCATGACCCGCTTCTGCGCGGGCGAAGACAGCTGGCTAGCTCATAGCAATAACATAACCAAGAGCCCTGGCAATTCGGATACCAAGGACAATAATGGCAGGTCACGTCGCAACAAGCACAAACGCCGCATTAACGGCGACAATACTGAGGATACGGCAGTCAACGCCGGATTTAGAGGCTCCAAACCTGGTCAGTGGAAGAAGCCATTCAAAAGAAACCCTCCGGGCCCATCCACCTTAGACCGGATACTCGACTGCTCGTGCCAGATACACGGCACCCCCGAACAACCAGCCAACCACACCAACAGGGATTGTTGGGTGTTCAAGCAGGCAGGCAAGTTAAGTGTGGAAACTAGAGACAAGGGGCTGTGTAGCGATAACAAGGAGGAGCCCCGGCCGCCGAACAACAGAGGACAGAAGGGATTCCCCCCGCAAGTGCGGACGCTGAACATTATATACGCAACCCATATCCCCAAGAGGGAGCGGAAGCATGCTCTCAAGGACGTCTATGCGTTGGAGCCAGTCGCCCCAAAGTTCAACCCATGGTCCTCCTGCCCAATCACATTTGATCGAAGGGACCACCCCACCAGCATCCGTCACGGCGGATTCGCCGCATTGGTCCTAGACCCAATCATTGACGGATTTCACCTCACTAGAGTCCTCATGGACGACGACAGCAGCCTGAACCTGCTTTATCAGGATATAGTGCGAAAAATCGGTATAGATCCCTCAAGGATCAAACCCACAAAGACAACCTTTAAAGGTGTCATACCGGGTGTAGAAGCCAGCTGTACAGGCTCAGTTACACTCGAAGTGGTCTTCGGATCCCCGGATAATTTCCGAAGTGAAGAGTTAATCTTCGACATAGTCCTATTCCGCAGCGGCTATCACGCCCTGCTTGGACGAACCGCATTTGCAAAGTTCAATGCGGTGCCGCCCTACGCATATCTCAAGCTCAAGATTCCAGGCCCTCGCGGAGTCATCACGGTAAATGGAAACACCGAACGCTCTCTCCAAACGGAGGAGCACACAGTGGCCCTGGCGGCGGAAGTACAGAGCAGCCTCTCAAGGCAGCTCTCCAATCCGGGTATCAAACGTCCGGACAACATCAAGCGCGCCCGAGGCAACCTACAACAGAGCTGGCTTGCACGATCCGAGCAAGCATAGCAGTCCGGCCCCAACCCCAGCCCTCGTCAGATGGTGCTATTGGTACCACACGTACATAATTACGCTTTGAAAATACCATGGGCATAAGGGGAGGGGCACAACTACGGCACGCCCAGAATGCGGCTCAACCGCACTAAGGGGCTCCCTATTTGGCCGTTTTCCTTTTTTTTTCAGGACCCAACCACTCAAAAGGCATGTCCGGCAATACACTCGCAGAACACACATTGCAATAGCCAGGGTGAGGACAAGCCGTGTCAAATGTCCAGGTGGTCTCTATAACGAGCTTACTACCTATTTTACTTAAAATCCCGCAGCTTGCCCCTGGAGGGGCACATGTTAAATAATCCCATCCCTTGCTTATCGCACTATTTGTATCGTTCTGCTTTCATAGCAGCAATTTTTTAATAATAAACAATACATAGCTTCTATCTATTATTGTATTCCTTTTTATATATATGTTCAGTCATGACATTATGCAATCGTACACTTTGGTACGGACAATACACCAAGGGCTAAAGCACCCCATAACATGGTGTGAGAAGACCGAACACTCTTATGAGTGCGGCATCCCGAACTTATAGCACTATATAAATTGGCTCCGAATCATGTCTTTGGTCAATAGTTGGGTTTGCCCGGCTCCCATGTTTTGGTACCTTATGTTCCGCAATGTTGGCTAAGGTAGCGCTGGGAGAACTACTACGATTGTGCCCCAGTTGAGCTGGGTTTACACCTCAGTAGAGAAAGCTAAAACTGACCGTCATGATAGTGCGAGAGACCGGTCGCTGTTCGCGAGGTTTTTCGAGTCCTTAAAGACTTATGCCGCTTCGAGCGAGGAACCGGATTTATCCGGCCTAGGCATGGATAGCGCCCCGAACTCGGTCTTCCGAATACTAGGGGCTTCGCCGAAATTTGAAATTATAGAATTCTATGGCTAAGTGAGAGTGATAAAGCATTATAAGTCCGACGGCCTGGTTCTTTGTGCTGAGCGCCTCCCTAGATGGACCCAAGAATGGGAACAAGAGCGCTCAGGTTTATCCCGAACACCCCAGCACTCGTGGCATGGGGGTCGAAGCCGACGACTTGCATCTCTCAGATTTGATAAACGGCTGCACAAAAGGTAATATTTTAAATTAACAAGCGTTGCTTAGCGCACATGAACAAAGTTTTCATCGTACAGGATAACAGATGCGAGCCTACTCAAAAATTACATCTTTAGTGCATTCGTCCGCTATACGGCGAGCAACCTTCAGGACGCCCTTATAATACATCTCGGGCATGCGATACTCCTTGCCCGGCAGGGGCGCGTCCGTCAAAAGCTTATCAGCGTCCAGCTTGCCCCATTGTACTTTAGCACGGGCAAGGGCCCGAGGGGCACCTTCGATACAGACAGAGCGCTTGACGACCTCAATCCACGGACGCACGTCCACCAGCCGCCGCACCAGACCGAAGTAGCTCCCAGGCATGGCTTCTCCAGGCCACAGCCGAGCTATGAGGCCCTTCATGGCATGTTCGGCCACCTTGTGGAGCTCGACCAGCTGCTTCAGCTGGTCGCTCAGGGGCACCGGATCTTTGGCCTCAGCATACTGAGACCAGAACACTTTTTCTGTCGAGCTCCCCTCTTCGGCTCGGTATTATGTGGCGGCATCAGATACACTACGGGGCAGATCGGCGAACGCTCCTGGAGAGCTCCGGATTCGGGTAAGTAGCAGATAATTAACTTTTATATTCTTGCTTTGCATAAAAAATGCCCCCGCCGCTATTTTCTTCATCGCCTCAATCTCCTGGAGGGCCTTCTGGGCTTCGGCCTTAGCATTTTTGGCACTCTCAAGCGCCAATGCGAGCTCGGACTCTCGTGTCTTCGAGTCACGCTCCAAACTCTCGTGTTTTTCCACGAGAGCCTGGAGCTCTTGTCGCACCTCCGCCACCCGCGCCTCCTACTTCTCTCGCTCGGCACGCTCCAGGGCCGCACTGTTCTCGGCCTTGGAGACCGCCTCCTTAGGGTCGCCACCTCGGTCGTGGCCCCTACAACATTTAAGTTGGTCCTGTCATTATTTGCAACCAAGTATCTCTATATACATTTACATACGGTATTACATACCCTCCTTGTCCTTGAGCTGCTTCTTGGCACGGCCGAGCTCGCTCTCGGACCACTCGAGGCTTCCCTTCAATGCATTGACCTCCGCAGTCAGTGCGGCAGAGGTCGGCAGTGCAGCCTGCATTCCCATATCGACATATTTTTATTGGACTCCTGCATATATCTTTTTAGATCCTCAGCTCGGCTTTTCTTTTCCGAACGCCGAACCGAGCATCAGGGGCTACTGTCTATGCGGTAACATTTTTATATGTTTTGAACACATACCTCAAAGCCTATTAACAGACTTGTACAGGCTCCTGCCAGCCCGCTTTTGGCGGACTGAACCTTTTGAATCACCACACTCATAACAGTGTGGTGTTCCTCGTCGATGGAGGCGCCGTTAAGCGCCTCCAGCAAATTGTCCGGCGCCTCCGGATGGACGGTGGTCGCCAGCAGCGTAGGCTTGCCCTTCTTATAAAGGCGCCGCCTGTCGGACTCTGGAACCGTTGGTGGTTCCGGAGAAGTATCCGGCCCGAGGCCGGACTTAGATCCCTCCGGGGATTTGCCCCCTTTGGGCCTGGAGTCCGGGAGGTCGCCTTGGGGCGCCTCCAGGACCACCTCCTCCTGGTTTGGTCCCTTTTGGGACACCGCAGGGAGTGGGGAGGAAGCCGTCGGAAGTGAAGCGCTATTCACATCCGACGAATTCAGGGAGCCGCTCGATGAATCATCGAGCTAAGCTCTGGGTGGACTGCATAATTAAATTTCGGCATCAGAAGCTATCGAATAATAGAAGGGCGCCATGAGTCATTCGGGTAGCTGGACACTTACGATTTGCCAGGGGCTTGACCCTGGATGGCCATTCCTCCCCACCGTCTTCGGCATCGGAGGCATAGTCCAGCAGAAGGGTCTTCCCCTTCTTGGACCCCCTGGTCTCCCCAGTTGGGGCAGCCTTCCTTTTCTTTCCTCCCCCCGTTGGAGGCGGAGAGGCTTCTTCTTCTTCTTCCTCCTCCTCGTGTTCCGAGGCGGAGGGTGCATCGGGGTTGTCGGGCGATGAATCCGACACCACCAGGCGCCGGGAGCTCTTTTGAGTCCCCGTGGCCTTCTTCTTGGCCTTCTTCTCGGGCACCACGTGAGGTGCCGGAACCAGCAGCTTCGTTAAACGAGCGTCCGCTGGGTCTTCGAGCAAAGGAGTCGGACAGTTGATCTGTCCGGCCCTCTTTTAGATCCCGCGTAAAATCAAATCTATGGAAAACAGATACCCCGTAATGGGAAAATTAGCTCACCGCTCTAGCTTGGCGCTTGGCGGAAGAATCCGCGATCCTCGGTGACGGGAGGCGAGACGACGGAGCTCTTGAATAGCACCTTCCATGCATCCTCGTGCTTTGTGTCGAAGAGACGGGACAGAGTCTGGTGCTGAGCCGGGTCGAACTCCCACAAGTTGAAAGCCCATCGTTGACATGGGAGAATCCGGCGGAAGAGCATGACCTGGACTATGGTGACAAGTTTAACCTTCCTGCTAATCAGGTCTTTGATGCAGGTTTGAAGTGTGGTCACTTCCACCGAATTAGCCCATGACAGGCCCGTCTCTTTCCAAGACGTGAGCCGTGTGGGAATGCCAGATTGGAATTCGGGGGCCGCTGCCCATTCAGGGTCACGCGGCTCGGTGATGTAGAACCACCCTGATTGCCACCCTTTGATGGTCTCTACGAAGGCGCCATCGAGCCATGTAACATTGGGCATCTTGCCCACCATGGTGCCTCCACACTCCGCTTGGCGGCCACCCACGACCTTCGGCTTGATGCTGAAGATCTTTAGCCATAGGCCAAAGTGAGGATGGATGCGGAGGAAGGCCTCGCACACGATGATGAACGGCAAGATGTTGAGGATGAAGTTCGGGGCCAGATCATGGAAGTCCAGGCCGTAGTAGAACATGAGCCCCCGGACAAATGGGTGAAGAGGAAAACCTAGTCCGCGGAGGAAATGGGGAAGGAAAACAACCCTCTCATGGGGCCTGGGGGTGGGGATGAGTTGCCCCTCGTCTGGAAGCCGGTGCGCAATGTCATTGTGCAGGTATCCGGCTTTCCGCAACCTTTTGATGTGCCCCTCCGTGACGGAGGAGGCCATCCACTTGCCTCTCGCTCCGGACATGGTTGGAGTAGGTCGAGGCGAGATGTGCGGGCTTGGGCGCTGGAGCTCGAGTATGCAGGGAGGGATAAGCAAAGGAGGAAAAAGGCGTAAATGGAAAGGGTAGATCCTTATCCCCTGATATGGGCGGCCGAAACTACGAGCCCCCACTGGCCTAATAAAACTCGCTTATCTCCCAAGCGCCGCAGTTAATGGCGCAGTTGGGTTACCCACACCCGTATTGATGAGAATCCCGGAATAAGGGGACACGATCTTTGCTTTGACAAGACGTGCCAAGGAAACCGCCTCGCTAAACGCATTGAGGTGGAACAGTAAAATGAATAAAAGCTTGGCCATGGCGTGAGGTCACGCTACGGAATACGTCAGCAGATTAGATCGGTGCAAATGTTATTCTCTCTATGGTGGCATATGGATATTATTTTGCAGAGCCGGACACTATCCTGGTGTTCAACATCTTCTATGAAGTATTCGGAGGAGGAACCCGCCTTGCAATGCCGAAGATAACTTGCGCGCCGGACTCGTCGTCATTGAAGCCTGGTTCAGGGGCTACTGAGGGAGTCCTGGATTAGGGGGTGTCCGGATGGCCGGACTATGACCTTTGGCCGGACTCCCGGACTATGAAGATACAAGATTGAAGACTCCGTCCCATGTCTAGATAGGGACTTTCCTTGGCGTGGAAGGCAAGCTTGGTGATACGATATGAAGATCTCCTCCCATTGTAACCGACTCTGTGGAACCCTAGCCCCCTCCGGTGTCTATATAAACCGGAGGGTTTTAGTCCGTAGGACGAACAACAATCATACCATAGGCTAGCTTCCAGAGTTTAGCCTCTCTGATCTCGTGGTAGATCAACTCTTGTAATACCCATACCATCAATATTAATCAAGCAGGAGTAGGGTTTTACCTCCACGAGAGGGCCCGAACCTGGGTAAAAACATTGTGTCCCTTGTCTCATGTTACCATCTGCCTAGACGCACAGTTCGAGGACCCCTACCCGAGATCCGCCGGTTTTGACACCGACAGCGGCCTTCCTTTTCTTTCCTCCCCCCGCTGGAGGGGGAGAGGCCTCTTCTTCCTCCTCCTTGTCTTCGTGGGAGGAGTGCGCTTCAGAGTCATCAGACGATGAATCCGACACCACCGGGCGCCGGGAACTCTTTCGAGTTCTCGTCGCCTTCTTCTTGGCCTTCTTCTCCGGGACCAGCAGCCTCGCCAAGCGGGCATCTGTTGGACCTTCGGGCAAAGGAGCCAGACAGTTGATCTGTCCGGTCTTCTTCTGCCAGTCCTGTCAAAGGAACGGGAGCTTAGATCCCGCATAGAGTCAAACTATGAAAAACAAGTATCCCATAAAGGGTAAAACAAGCTTACTACGCTGGCTTGGCGCTTCGTGCAGAATCCGCGATCCTCGGAAATGGGGGAGGAACAACACCCTCTCATGGGGCCTGGGGGTGGGGATGAGCTGCCCCTCGTCTGGAAGCCGGTGCGCAATGTCGTTGGACAAGTATCCGGCTTTCCTTAACTTTTTGATATGCCCCTCTGTGATAGAGGAGGCCATCCACCTACCTCCCGCTCTGGACATGGCTAGAGAAGGTTGAGGTGGGAAGTGCGGACTTGGGCGCTAGAGCTTGAGTGCGCGGAAATGGATAAGCGAAGGAGGAAGAAGGCGTAGATGAAAAAGGTGGATCCTTATCCCCTTATATGGGCGGACGAAACTATGTGCCCCCACCAGCCTAGTAAAACTCGCCTATCTCCCAAGCGCCATAATTAATGGCACGGTTGGGTTACCCATGCCCGTATTGATGAGAATCACGGAATAAGGGGACATGATCTCTGCTTCGACAAGACGTGCCAAGGAAACCACCTCGCTAAGTGCGCTGAGGTGGGATAGTAAAAACGATTCGAATAAAGGCTTGGCCGTGGTGTGATGTCACACTGCGAAATACGTCAGCAGATTGGATTTGTGTACATATTATTCTCTCTATGGTGGTAGGTGGAACTTATTTTGCAGAGCCGGACACTATCCTTGTGTTCAAAATCTTCTATGAAGTATTGGGAGGAGGAACCCGCCTTGCAATGCCAAAGACAATCTGCACGCCGGGCTCGTCGTCATTGAAGCCTGATTCAGGGGCTACTCAGGGAGTCCTGGATTAGGAGGTGTCCGGATGGCCGGACTATAACCTTTGGCCGGACTCCTGGACTATGAAGATACAAGATTGAAGACTTCGTCCCGTGTCGGGATGGGACTTTCCTTGGCGTGGAAGGCAAGCTTGGGGATACGGATATGTAGATCTCCTCCCATTGTAACCGACTCTGTGTAACCCTGGCCCTCTTCGATGTCTATATAAACCGGAGGGTTTTAGTCCATAGGACGAACAACAATCATACCATAGGCTAGCTTCTAGGGTTTAGCCTCTCTGATCTCGTGGTAGATCTACTCTTGTACTACCCATATCATCAATATTAATCAAGCAGGAGTAGGGTTTTACCTCCATCGAGAGGGCCCGAACCTGGGTAAAAACATCGTGTCCCTTGTCTCCTGTTACCATCCCCCTAGACGCATAGTTCGGGACCCCCTACCCGAGATCCGCCGGTTTTGACACCGACACCATCCCTCTACTCACCCAAAGTCCCACACCTGTTGTTATTCTTCGGCGATGGCAGACGAACTAGTAAACCCTCGTACAGTCGTACTCCCCTCCGCGTGGGAAACAACTGCCGAGTCTTCCCTGCCTCCGTGTCGTTCCCTTCCTAGGCCTTGCCGTCGTCCACCGCCCTGGTGCTCTCAGCATGGCGTGGTCAATGTGGTCAACGACCGACATGCATCTGAAGTGGACTGTAAGTGGAGAGGCTGACAGCTGGGTCCACGGCCGCACGCAAGGAAATGCCTCCTTATTACGCGCAAAATAATGATTCCTCCACCTGACATCTAGGACCCGCCGAAAGGGCCTCTGTATTTCGCGGAAAAAACGTTACCGCCGCTGATAGCTCGGACCCACCAGCTATATCTTCGCACGCAAGGAAGTGCCTCCTTATTACGCCCAAAAAAAAGAATACTCCCCATACGATGTCCACTAAGTTGACGGGGCCTACTAAGTTGATGGGGACGAAGGGCTTTGTCAACTTAGTCAATATATGCACGATTCTAGCTCGACTGACCGTACGATGTCCATCCAACGGTCGTAGTGCTTCTTCAACCTCTGGTCTTCTTGCTCCAGCCGCCCAAAGCAGCACTGGTCGAGCCGCCTGCTCCTGCCTCCCGTGGCCGGCTGTGCTGCCATGAAGGCCTCGCCGCCTCCATACTACTCCCACCGCTGGCCAGGCCATCCCTCCACTCCACTCACCCACACCCCCTGTTATTCTGTGGCGACGGCAGCGCAGCCAAACCATTGAACCCTCGTACTCCTCTCCGCGTGGGCATCCACTGCCGCGTCTTCCCCGGCAACGCGTCGTCCCCTTCCTAGGCCTCGTCGTCGTCCAACGATGTGGTGCTCTCGGCGCAGCGTGGTCAATGTGGTCAATGACCGAATTCCATCGGAAGAATATTGTACGTGAACATGCTGACAGCTGGGTCCACGGCAGCCGCAAGGAAGTGCCTCCTTATTACGCGGAAAATAATTATTCCTCCACCTCACAGCGGGGACCCACCGGACGGGCCACCAGTATTTCGCGAAAAAAATGTTTGCCCCTAACTGCTGGGACCCACCCGACGGGCCACCGTATTTCGTGAAAAAAATGTTCCCCCTGTTGTTAGGTCAGACCCACTAGAAGTGCCTCCTTATTACGCACAAAAAAATGAATAGCTCCCCTGCTAGCTGGGACCCACCTTTGTGGGAGGCTGCCTTGTGGGCCAAATAAGTTAACGGGGATGGAGGAGTTTGTCAACTTAGTCAATATAAACGATTCTAGCTCCAGTGACCGTACGATGTCCATCCAACGGCCGTAGTGCTTCTTCAACCTCTGGTCTTCTTGCTCCAGCCGCTAAAAGCAGCGCCGGTCGTGCCGCATGCTCCTGCTTCCCGTGGCCGGATGTGCTGCCGTGGAGGCCTCACCGCCCCCTACTATTCCCACCGCTGTCCAGGCCCTGCAGCGACGGCAGCCTCACACCGCAGCCGAACCAATGAACCCTCGTACTCCTCCCCGCGTGGGCTTACACTGCCGCGTCTTCCCCGGCTCCCCGTCGTCCCCTTCCTAGGCCTTGTCGTCGTCCACCGCCCTGGTGCTCTCGGTGCGGCGTGGTCGACATGGTCAAGGAACGACTTCCATTGGGCGTGGATTGTATGTGTAGAGGCTGACAGCTGGGTCCACGGCCGCAGCAAGGAAGTGCCTCCTTATTACGCGGAAAATAATTATTCCTCCACCAGACAGCGGGGACCCACCGGACGGGCCACCGTATTTCACTTAAAAAGTGTTTCCCCCTGACTGCTGGGACCCACCAGCTGCACCTTCGCACACAAGGAAGTGCGTCCGGAAAAAAAAACGATTCGCCCCCCTGACTGCTGGGACCCACCAGCTACATCTTCGCACGCAAGGAAGTGCGTCCGGGCAAAAAAAACGATTCGCCCCCCTAACTGCTGGGACCCACCAGCTACATCTTCGCACGCAAGGAAGTGCGTCCAGGCAAAAAAAAATGATTCGCCCCCCTGACTGCTGGGACCCACCAGCTACATCTTCGCAGGCAAGGAAGTGCCTGACAGTCGGGACCCACCTGGTCGAAGCGTACGTAGCATTGTCATTCTAGTCACGAACGTGTACGTACATACTGGTCGATGTAGAGGCGCGCACGTGTCGTAGTATAGGCGCGCACGTGTCGTAGTAGAGGCGCGCATGTAGTATGTACACGTACATACAACGGCGAGGGTGCAAGAAAGAAAATATGGCCACATACGTACATATGGGCAGGGTCTCGAACGCCTACTCACGCATATGTACATGGCTGGGTCGGAACGGAGAAACAGCGTCGTCGTCGTGTTCATGGGGAGCCAACCGGCTAGGTCGGAACGGAATGCATGGTCGTGTTCCTTGAGAGGGCTTGGACGGAACAGGCGATGGAAACGAGGCATGGTGTACCGCACAACGGAGGAAACGGACCTCCTACATTCGGAATGGGGTCCTGTTGATCAGGAGGGGTGTGGTGTACCACAAAACGGAGGAAACGGACCTCCTACGGTCGAAACAGGGGTCCTTTTGATCGGGAGGGGTGTGGCGTACCGCAAAACGGACCTCCTACAGTCCAAACGGGGGTCCTGTTCATCGGGAGGGTGTGGCGTACCGCAAAACGGAGGAAATGGACCTCCTACGGTCGAAACGGGGGTCCTGTTCATCAGGAGGGGTATGGCGTACCGCAAAACGGGACTCCACGGGATACTGTTCATCTCCACCGTCGACCTCCTCCAGCCTCCACGGGCTACCGTCGACCTCCTCCAGCCTCCACGGGCTCCTGTTCATCCAGCCTCCACCGCGCGCTACTCCACCCGCTACTGTTCAACCACCCCTCCACCGTCTACTGTTCATCCAGCCCTCCACACCACGGGGTCCCGTTCAACCACCCCTCCACGGCCACCCCTCCACCGTCTACTGTTCATCCAGCCCTCCACACCACGGGGTCTTGTTCATCCAGTGGCAACGCCACCACTCACTGTTCATCCAATCGATCAGCTTCAGTTAGCAGCAGTAGCGAAGGAATCGCTCCATCGGGTTTAGTTAACAGCCATCGATCGATCGCTCGGGTTCAGTAACGCGTAGCCTGCAGTGCAATCGCTCGGGTTCAGTTAGAGCCCAACGCCTCGCTCGGGTTCAGTTAGAGCCAACGCCTCGCACACACGCGCGTACGTGTACGAGAGAAATGTGCATCGCTCGGACCCCGAACTCCCACCGTAACCGGCAACTCCCCGAAATTTTCCTCCCCCTTGCTTCTTCCACGGTTTTTTCCGTCCTGGATGGCCCAAAGAATGTCATGCAGCTGCGTCTCCGGCCCGCCCAGGACGAAAAGCCCATTTCTATCATGATTTTTTGTCATAGAAGTAGGAGCCCACCACATCTATGATGATACCGGGTTTTGTCATAATTATCGTCATAGAAGTGTCATATGTATGACAGGAAAAAAATTCGTTCGGCCCAAAATGTCACGGATGTGTCTTTTTTTGTAGTGTATGTTGATTTGATTCAACTACATGCGTGAACATGTGCCAAGTCGAGTCACTTAATACATTCAAAGGAGGATACCATCCCATCATACCACATCATAATCATTTCAATAGCATGTTGGCACGCAAGGTAAACCATTATAACTCATAGCTAATCATGCATGGCACAAGCAACTATAACCTCTATATGTCATTGCAAATATGTTTACTTCATAATAGCTGACTCAGGAACGATGAACTCATCATATTTACAAAAACAAGAGAGGTGGAGTTCATACCAGCTTTTCTCATCCCAATAAGTCCATCATATATCGTCATTATTGCGTTTCACTTGCACGACCGAACGATGTGTATAATAATAAGAGTGCACATGCATTGGACTAAGCTGGAATCTGCAAGCATTCAACTCAAGAGAGAAGACAGAGTAATATGGGCTCTTAGTTAAATAGACAATCATGCATATAAGAGCCACTAAGCATTTTCAATATGGTCTTCTCGACCCCCAAAGGAAAGAAAAGAAAGTAAAACTATTTACACGGGAAAGCTCCCAACAAGTAAAAAGAAGAACTAGAAATCTTTTGGATTTTCATTTTAATTTCTACTACAAGCAAGGAAATTAAAATAACTAATTTTTGTGGTTTTTCTTAAGGTTTATCAAACACACAAGAAGAAAACTAGAAAAATAAATTTAAACTAGCATGGATAATACAATGAAAGAGTATGAGCAATGACGACTAGTGTGTGAACATGAATGTAAAGTCGGTGAGAAAATACGTACTGCCCTGAGCTTAGGATTTTGGCCTAAGTTGGTTTAATACCAATGGCCGCCTGGCTGATATCCATAAGTGAAATCGGGGTAGTACTGCGATGCAGAGGCGACCGCCTCCTGAGCAGCAGCGTGTTGGCGGGCTGCCTCCATTCCCCTCTCGTATTCAGCTGCTTCTTCCCTGGTGATAACATATCTTTCCTTTGCCTGATAATCAAAAAGGTAGCGAGCAAGAAGAGTAACAGGGACGACGTTGTGTCTGTCATAGATTAGTCGATAATGGAGGAATTGTTCATTCCTCTCAAGAAAATGATGATCAAACATAGCTTCTTTATCCAAATAAACAGGAGGTACAATCATATCCCCCTCTTGTGGAGCTATATTAAGAAAATTAGCCACATGGGTTGCATAAATTCCTCCAAAGAAATCTCCCCTTTTACTATTATTCTACAACCTACGTGCAACTATTGCCCCCAAGTTATAACCTTTATAACCTGACACAACACTCTTGAGGACACAAAGATCAGGGGCACACATGTGACATACCTCGTCCTTACCGTTAATGCATCTACCAATAAAGAGAGCAAAGTAATGTATAGCAGGAAAATGAATGCTCCCTATGGTAGCTTGTGCTACGTCCCTAGATTCTCCCACAGTAATACTAGCAAGAAAATCTCTAAATTCAGATTTGCGAGGATCATTGATATTACCCCACTGAGGGAGTTTGCAAGCAGTCGTGAAATCCTCTAAATCCATGGTATAAGATGTATCATAAATATCAAACATGACACTAGGAGAATTACGCGCAGAAATATATTTGAACCTCTGCACAAAGGAATCGGTCAACTGATAATATTGAGGACACTTATCTTGTAAGAAGTCCTCCAGCTCGGCATTACGCACATGCGCGTCAAATTCTTCCTTGAAGCCTGCTTCGACCATAAAATCATCGGATGGCCACTCACAAGCCCGTACATTTGCGTCCCTTGGCAATTTAATATCTTGTTCACGTATAGCAATCCTTGGCCCTTTCTTTGCCGAGGAACCTCCTTGGTACATTCTTCTAAGCATATTTTTTTTTCTGAAAATTTCTGAAATTTTAGTAACTTCAAAATAAAAGTGAACAAGACTAAACAAGATTGATAGCAACTACTCCTACAAGTACCTAGAGCCCATATCATGCATTGGAATTGCTTGGGACCTCAAAAATTTAACATGCAAGCTCAAGAGCATGGTCACCTAAGCAGCAAAAATTTGCAATGAATAAAGCACTAGAACAAAAACTAATTGGACCAATGGAGGAGTCACATACCAAGAAACAATCTCCCAAAGCAGTTTTGTGAATGGAGCTTTGAGCTAAGAGATCGAAAATCGCAGCAAAACGAGCTAGAACTCGTGCTTGAGCTGGATGGGGATTTTTCTGGGTAGAAGATGAAGTGTGTGGGAGCTGGCATAAGTGGAGGGGAGCCACCAGGGGCCCACGAGACAGGGGGCGTGCCCTACAGGGGGCTCCCTCCTCTCTCGTGGCCTGGTGCTTGCCCCTCCTGCAGTGTTTTCAGTGCCTAAAATCCTCAAATATTCCAAAAAAAACATACTAAATTTGCAGGGCATATGGAGCACTTTTATTTTAGGACTATTTTTTTAATGCACGGATAATTCAGGAAACAGACGGATAATACTATTTTTGCTTTATTTATTCTAAATAACAGAAAGTAAAAAGAGGGTACAGAAGGTTGTGCCTTCTAGTTTCATCCATCTCGTGATCATCAAAATGAACCCGCTAACAAGGTTGATCAAGTCTTGTTAACGAACTCATTTCGAATAACACGGAACCGGAGAAATTTCGAATAACACTAAGTTACCTCAACGGGGATATGAAAATCTCCAACAATAAGAATATCATACTTTTTCTTGACAGTAGGGCGAGGAAATTCAAAACCTACAAAAATGATAGTTGGAACTTTTTCAATAGAATTGATACTATGAACTTGAGATTGCTTCCTCGAAAAGTGTACCGTATGCTCATTACCATTAACATGAAAAGTGACATTGCCTTTGTTGCAATCAATAACAGCCCCTGTAGTATTAAGAAAAGGTCTACCAAGGATAATAGACATACTATCGTCCTCGGGAATATCAAGAATAACAAAGTCTGTTAAGATAGTGACATTTGCAAGTACAACAGGCACATCCTCACAAATACCGACAGGTATAGCAGTTGATTTATCAGCCATTTGCAAAGATATTTCAGTAGGTGTCAACTTATTCAATTCAAGTCTATGATATAAAGAGAGAGGCATAACACTAACACCAGCTCCAACGTCACATAAAGCAGTTCTAACATAATTGCTTTTAATGGAACATGGTATAGTTGGAACACCCGGATCTCCAAGTTTCTTTGGTATTCCACCTTTAAAAGTGTAATTAGCAAGCATGGTGGAAATTTCAGCTTCCGGTATCTTCCTTTTATTTGTGATGATATCCTTCATATACTTAGCATAAGGATTTACTTTGAGCATATCAGTTAAGCGCATACGTAAGAAAATAGGTCTAATCATTTCAGCAAAGCGCTCAAAATCCTCATCATCCTTTGACTTGGCTGGTTTAGGAGGAAAGGGCATGGGTTTCTGAACCCATGGTTCTCTTTCTTTACCGTGCTTCCTAGCAACAAAATCTCTCTTATCATAACGTTGATTCTTTGATTGTGGGTTATCAAGATCAACAGCAGGTTCAATCTCTACATCATTATCTTTGCTAGGTTGAGCATCAACATGGACATTATCGTTAACATTATCACTAGGTTCATGTTCATCACGTGATTGTGTTTCAGCATCAAAAATGGAAATATCATTGGGATTCTCAGGTGTGTCTACAGTAGGTTCACTAGAAGCATGCAAGGTTCTATTGTCTTTCTTTTTCTTCTTCTTAAAAGAAATAGGTGCCTCTAAATTATTTCTCTGAGAATCTTGTTCGATACTCTTAGGGTGGCCTTCAGGATACAAAGTTCCTGAGTCATTCTACCAGTTCTAGTAGCCACTCTAATAGCAAAGTCATTTTTATTATTCAATTCATCAAGAAAATCATTTTGATCTTTGAGTACTTTCTCATCTTGAGTAGTGACCATAGAAGCATATTTGCTAACGCGGTGAAGTTCATCTTTAACTCTAGCTAGGTTATCGCCTACGTGTCCTATCTCGAAAGCATTATTCTTTAACTCTCTACCAACATAGGTATTAAAACTTTCTTGTCTAGACATAAAGTCATCAAATTCATCTAAGCATGGGCTATGGAATTTACTAGAGGGTATTTCAACTTTATCATATCTATAGAGAGAATTTACCTTTACTACCTGTGTAGGGTTATCAAGACAATGAGGTTCTTCAGGCGGTAAATTAAGACCATGTATTTCTTCAATAGGAGGTAAATTCTTAACATCTTCAGCTTTAATACCTTTTTCTTTCATTGATTTCTTTGCCTCTTGCATATCTTCAGGACTGAGAAATAAAACACCTCTCTTCTTCGGAGTGGGTTTAGGGATAGGCTCAGGAGTTGGCTCAATTGGTTCAGGAACTGGCTCGGGGAGAGTCCAATTATTTTCATTAGTCAACATATTATTCAATAGTATTTGAGCTTCGTCAACTGTTCTTTCCCTGAAAACACAACCAGCACAACTATCCAAGTAGTCCTTGGAAGCATCGGTTAGTCCATTATAAAAGATATCAAGTATTTCATTTTTCTTAAGAGGATGATCAGGCAAAGCATTAAGTAACCGGAGAAGCCTCCCCCAAGCTTGTGGGAGACTCTCTTCTTTAATTTGCACAAAATTATATATTTCCCGCAAGGCAGCTTGTTTCTTATGAGCAGGGAAATATTTAGCAGAGAAGTAATAAATCATATCCTGGGGACTACGCACACAACCAGGAGCAAGAGAATTATACCAAGTCATAGCATCACCCTTTAATGAGAACGGAAATATCTTAAGGATATATAAATGGCGAGACTTCTCATCATTAGTAAACAGGGTGGCTATATCATTCAACTTGGTAAGATGTGCCACAATAGTTTCAGATTCAAGGCCATAAAAAGGATCAGATTCAACTAAAGTAATAATATCAGGATCAACAGAGAATTCATAATCCTTATCAGTAACACAGATAGGTGAAGTAGCAAAAGCAGGATCAGGTTTCATTCTAGCATTAAGAGATTGCTGCTTCCATTTAGCTAATAATTTCTTAAGATCATTTCTATCATTGCAAGCAAGAATTTCCATAGCAGCTTTTTCATTCATAACATAACCCTTGGGAACAACAGGTAATACATAATCATTGGGGGAACATTCATCATCACTATCATCAGTAATAGGATCTTCAGTAATATCATTCCCCCTAACTCTAGCAAGTTGTTCATCAAGAAATTCACCTAATGGCAAAGTAGTATCACGCACAGAAGTAGTTTCATCATGCATAGCAGAAGTGGCATCATCGATAACATGCGACATATCAGAATTCATAACAGTAGCAAGTTCAGGTGTCGCAAACTTACTCATAACAGAAGGAGAATCTAGTGCAGAGCTAGATTGCAGTTCCTTACCTCCCCTCGTAGTTGAGGGATAGATCTTGGTTTTAGCGTCTTTCAAGTTATTCATAGTGATCAACAGATATAAATCCCAAGTGACTCAGAGAATAGAGCTATGCTCCCCGGCAACAGCGCCAGAAATTGGTCTTGATAACCCACAAGTGTAGGGGGTCGCAACAGGTTTCGAGGGTGAAGTACAACCCAAATTTATTGATTCGACACAAGGGGAGCCAAAGAATATTCTTGAGTATTAGCAGTTGAGTTGTCAATTCAACCACACCTGGATAACTTAATATCTGCAGCAAAGTATTTAGTAGAAAAGTAGTATGATAGTAATGGTAATGGTAGCAACAGTAAAGGTAAATGTTTTCGGGGTTTTGTAGTAGTTGTAACAGTAGCAACGGAAAAGTAAATAAGCGAAGAACAATATGTGAAAAGCTCGTAGGCAATGGATCAGTGATGGATAATTATGCCGGATCTGATTCCTCATGCAATAATTATAACATAGGGTGATATAGAACTAGCTCCAATTCATCAATGTAATGTAGGCATGTATTCCGTAAATAGTCATACGTGCTTATGGAAAAGAACTTGCATGACATCTTTTGTCCTACCCTCCCGTTGCAGCGGGGTCCTAGTGGAAACTAAGGGATATTAAGGCCTCCTTTTAATAGAGAACCGGACCAAAGAATTAACACATAATGAATACATGAACTCCTCAAACTACGGTCATCACCGAGAAGTATCCCGATTATTATCACTCCGGAGTTGTCGGATCATAACACATAATAGGTGACTATAGACTTGCAAGATAGGATCAAGAACACACATATATTCATGAAAACATAATAGGTTCAGATCTGAAATCATGGCACTCGGGCTCTAGTGACAAGCATTAAGCACAGCAAAGTCATAGCAACATCAATCTCAGAACATAGTGGATACTAGGGATCAAACCCTAACAAAACTAACTTGATTACATGGTGAATCTCATCCAACCCATCACCGTCCAGCAAGCCTACGAAGGAATTTCTCACGCACGGCAGTGAGCATCATGAAATTGGTGATGGAGGATGGTTGATAATGACGCCGGCGATGAATCCCCCTCTCCGGAGCCCCGAATGGACTCCAGACCAGCCCTCCCGAGAGAGATTAGGGCTTGGCGGCGGCTCCGTGTCGTAAAACGCGATGAAACTTTCTCCTTGATTTTTTTCTCCCCAAGATGGAATATGTGGAGTTGGAGTTGAGGTCGGAGGAGGTCCAGGGGCCCAAGAGATAGGAGGTCGCGCCCTAGGGGGGCGTGCCCCCCTGTCTCGTGGACAGGTTGTGGGCCCCCTGGCATTAATTATTTCGCCAAAAATTCTTATTAATTCCAAAAAGTGCCTCCGTGGATTTCCAGGACATTCCAAGAACTTTTCTTTTCTACACATAAAACAACATCATGGTAGTTCTGCTGAAAACAGCGTCAGTCCGGGTTAGTTTCATTCAAATCATGCAAGTTAGAGTCCAAAACAAGGGCAAAAGTGTTTGGAAAAGTAGATACGTTGGAGACGTATCAGCATCCATGATTTTTTCCTTTATATAACATTCAGACGGGGTATTGCCTACCTTTGTTCTCCTCGAGCTGCCTCTTCACGAGGTCGAGCTCTTCTTTGGCCCGCCCCAGGCTCTGCCTTAGTCCGGAGACCTCCGTAGTGGTGGCGGCAGCGGCCAGCAGCGACGCCTGCTTATTCACATAGACATAATATGATTAGACTCCTAGGAATAATATTTGATCCTCTGTTCGGCTTCTCTTCCCGAACACCAAACAGAGCATTAGGGGCTACTGTCTACAGTGTGATACTTTCTGATAATTTAAATTACTTACCTCAAAGCCTGTCAGGAGGCTGCCACAGGCTTCGGTCAATCCGCTTTTGGTGGACTGAAACTTTGCAATCACCGTACTCATAAGAGTACGGTGTCCTTCATCAAAGGAAGCGCTCTGAAGCGCTTCCACCAAGTTATCCGATGCCTCTGGATGGACAGAGGTCATCAGCATAGACGGCTCGCCCCCTTGGCGCGTGGCTGTCTACCTGAATCCGGAACCACTGGAGGTTCTGGTGCAGTATCCGGCTGGGGGCCAAGCCTGCTGCGGCCCCCCTCATCCGAATCCATGGGGATCTTTCCCCCCATTAGCCCAGCATCGGGAGTCTCGCCTTGAGGCGTCTCCAGGACTACCTCCTCCTGCCCCGGTTTCCTCTGAGATAACACCTCGGTGTCATCCGCGGGCTGGGGAGTGGAAGCCGTCGGGAGCGAATAGCTATTCATCTCCAACGAGCTCAAGGACCCATCCGAGGAGGGCAAGTTGATGTGGGCTTTGGGCGGACTACACAAGCAAATCTTGACATAGTAAGTAAAGCTAAGGACATGCAAAAGGTGTTGTGGCATCCGGATACTTACGACTTCGCCAGGGGCTTGGCCCTGGGTAGACACTCCTCCTCGCTATAGGCGACAGTTGTGGAGTAGTCCGGAGGGAGGGTCCTTTCCTTCTTGGACCCTTCGGGCTCCCTGAAAGGGGCGTCCTTCCTTTTCTTCTCCCCCTCGGTTTGGGGGAGAGGGTTTTCCTCCTCCTCCTCCTCATTTTCGTTGGAGGAGTGCGCCTCGGTGTCTTCAGACGATGAGTCCGGCACCACTTTGCGCCGGAGACTTTTCCTGGTCCCCACGGCCTTCTTCTTGGCCTTCTTCTCTGTCACCTCATAGGGCCCGGAACCAGCATCTCCGTCAGGAGAGCGGTTGCTGGATCTTCAGGCAACGGAGCCGGACAGTCGATCCGCTCTGCCGTCACCACATATTCCTGTTAGATCAGTACAGTGGCTTAAGTTCATCCCATGAATATACTGAGGAAAGGCACATCTTGCGAAATGAAGAATGCTTACAGCATTGGCGCGGCGCTCGGCGCTGAGTCCGCGGTCCTCGGAGGTGGGAGGAGGGACTTCGCTGGCCTTGAATAACACCTTCCAGGCGTCTTTGTGCGTCATGTCGAAGAGCTCTTGCAGTGTCTAATGTTGGGCCGCGTCGAACTCCCACAGGTTGAATGCCCGTCTTTGACACGGGAGAATCCGGCGAAATAGCATGACCTGGACCACGTTGACAAGCTTGATATTCTTGGTTATCATGTTCTTGACGCAGTTCTGGAGTCCGATCAGCTCCGTGGATGCTCCCCAACCTAGGCCTTCTTCTTCCAGGAGGTGAGCCGCACGGGGATGCCGGATCGGAAATCGGGGGCCGCCACCCAGTTAGCATCGCGCAGCTCGGTGATGTAGAACCACCCCGATTGCCACCCCTTCACGATCTCCACAAAGGAGCCTTCGAGCCAGGTGACGCTGGGCATCCTGCCCATCATGGCGCCTCCACACTCCGCCTGCTAGCTGACCACTATCTTCAGATTCACGTTGAAGATCTTTAGCCACAGGCCGAAGTGATAAACGCTGAGATGTTGAGGATGAAGTTAGGGGCCAGATCATGAAAATCCAGCCTGTAATAGAACATGAGCCCACGGACAAATGGGTGGAGGGGGAATCCCAGTCCGCGGACGAAGTGGGCGAGGAACACGACCCTCTCATGGGGTCCCGAAGTCGGAATGATCTGCCCTGCATCCGGGAGCCCGTGCGCAATGTCTGCGGCTAAGTATTCGGCCGCCCGGAGCTTCGTAATGTCCTCCTCCTTGACGGAGGATGCCATCCACTTGCCTCCCGCTTCGTACATGTTTGGCAGCACGGAGAAGGTGAGAACTAGGGCGCTGGAGCTCGAGCTTGCGAGAATGGATGAGTGAGGAAGGAAGGAGGCGTGGGTGAAAAAGGAGAATCCTTATATCTTTATAAAGCCGGTAGAAACTGTGCGCCTCCCCACTTGCCCGTTAAGATCGCTTATTTCCCAAGTGCCAAGATTGATGGCGCGGTTCGGTTACCCATGCCCGTATTGATGAGAATCCCGTGATAAGGGGACACGATCTCTGCTTCGACAAGACGTGTCAAGGAAACCGCCTCGAATTACGTGCGGTAGCTGGTTGTGAAAAACGGTTCGAATAATGACCGAACTGTGGCATGATGTCATGCTATGAAAGCTGTCACCAGATTAGATTTGTGGAATATTATACTCTCTACGGTGGAATGTGGAATTTGTTTTGCAGAGCCAGACACGATCCTTGTGTCCTAAATCTTCTATGGAGTATTCGGAGAAGGAACCCGCCTTGCAATGCCGAAGACAATTTGCGCGCCGGACTCATCGTCATTAAAGCCTGGTTCAGGGGCTACTGAGGGAGTCCTGGATTAAGGGGTCCTCGGACAGCCGTACTATATATTTTGGTCAGACTGTTGGACTATGAAGATACAAGATTGAAGACTTCGTCCCATGTCCGGATGGGACTCTCCTTTGCGTGGAAGGAAAGATTGGATATTTGGATATGTAGATTTCCTTCTCTGTAGCCAACTCTGTGTAACCCTAGCCCCCTCCGATGTCTATATAAACCGGTGGGTTTAGTCCGTAGGACAAGAACAAGAATAATCATAGGCTAGCTCCTAGGGTTTAGCCTCTACGATCTCGTGGTAGATCAACTCTTGTAATACTCATATCATCAAGATCAATCAAGCATGAAGTAGGGCATTACCTCCATCGAGAGGGCCCGAACCTGGGTAAAACATCGTGTCCCCTGCCTCCTGTTACCATTAGCCTTAGACGCACAGTTCGGGACCCCCTACCCGAGATCCGTCAGTTTTGACAGCGACACCCCCCTCACCCCCCTCCCCCCCCCCCCGTCCACCCGTCTGATTCCCCATTCGTACTTTGTGGGTGCAAAAACTACCTCTCCACCAGCCGTGAAACCCCGGCGTTCTCCGTCTGCCACCCCATCCCACCCATCGAACGTCGCCCTCCTCCATCACACCGGAGCCGATACCCCGACGTCGTCGTCCACCGTAACCTCAACCGCAACGCCCTCCACGGCTAGTAGTTGAAGCAAAGGCCGAGTCATCCGTACCCGAGCCAGTTCAACCACGCCATCCTATGCCTCAGTGCTGCCGCTCCAACATTGCCACCATCCACCGCACCGGAGTTGTTCCTGCTACACCGTCCTTCGCCGCCTCTGGTATGCTCCCCCTCCGCTGATATACGGCCACGGCAACAAGTCAACAATTTGTCCATGGGTTTGTCCAAGGATCCACGGCCCTCCAAAACATCAGTTCCCCGGGAAAAACAAGATGATCGCCGCGACATATCGACACCACACTGGCAACCATAAGGGTACTTGTCGGTGTCAAAACTGGCGGATCTCGGGTAGGGGGTCCTGAACTGTGCGTCTAAGGCGGATGGTAATAGGAGGCAGGGGACACGATGTTTTACCCAGGTTGGGCATTCTCGATGGAGGTAATACCCTACTTCCTGCTTGATTGATCTTGATGATATGAGTATTACAAGAGTTGATCTACCACAGGATCGTAGAGGCTAAACCCTAGAAGCTAGCCTATGGTATGATTGTTCTTGTCCTACGGACTAAACCTTCCGGTTTATATAGACACCGGAGGGGACTAGGGTTACACAGTGTCGGTTACAAAGAAGAAGATCTAACATCCGAATCGCCAAGCTTTCCTTCCACGCAAAGGAGAGTCCCATCCGGACACGGTACGAAGTCTTCAATCTTGTATCTTCATAGTCCAACAGTCCGGCCAAAGTACATAGTCCGGTTGTCCGGATACCCCCTTATCCAGGACTCCCTCAGTAGCCCCTGAACCAGGCTTCAATGACGATGAGTCCGGTGTGTAGATTGTCTTTGGCATTCCAAGGCGGGTTCCATCTCCGAATACTTCAAGATAAATTCCGAACACAAGGATCGTGTTCGGCTCTGCAAGACAAATTTCACATACCACCGTAGAGAGATAAATATTTCAAAAATCAAATCTTCCGACATTGTGACATCACGCCATGGCCGAGTAATTGTTTGAACCGTTTTTTACAACCAGCTACTGCGCATATTGCGAGGTGGTTTCCTTGGCACATCTTGTCGAAGCAGAGATCGTGCCCCCCGTATCGCGGGATTCTCATCAATACGGGTGTGGGTAACCCAACCGCACCACCAATCGCGGTGAGTGGGGAACGAGCAGGTTTCATCAGGCAAGCGGGGAGGCGCGAAGTTTCATTGCCTCTATAAATAGGAAAGGCCTCTTCCTTTTCACCCACGCCTTCTCCATCCGCTCGTCCATTCTCCTTCACTTGATCCCTAACGCTCAAGCATTCATCTTCTCCACCAAGAAAGGTTCTCTGAAAATGTCTGGATTCAGAGTAGGAGGCAAGTGGATGGCCTCTACCGTCCAGGAGAAGGATATCAAAAAGCTTCGGGAGGCAGGATACCTGGCCCAGAAAATCAGCCACCGCCTTCCGACGGCGGGACAGATTGTCCCTACTCCGGAGTCCCATGAGAGGGTCGTATTCCTCCCTCATTTTGTCCGTGGGCTCGGGTTTCCACTTCACCCATTTGTTCGTGGCGTCATGTATTATTACGGGATCGATTTTCATGATCTACCACCCAATTCCTTCCTCAACATCTTGACATTTATCGTCGTGTGCGAGGCCTTTCTCCGCATCACGCCACACTTCGGCTTATGGCTGAAGATCTTAAATGTGAAGCCCAAGGTGGTGAACAGTGAGCACGCCGAGTGTGGAGGCGCCATGGTGAGCAGGATGCCCAAGGTCACATGGCCGACAGGTACTTTCAATGATTCCGTCAAGGAGTGGCAGCAGCAGTGGTTCTATAGCATTGAGCCGCGCGGCAAGAAGTGGGCCGCTACTCCTGAGTTCCGATCCGGAGCCCCTTTGTGGCTTACGTCCTGGCCCAAAAAGGGCTTGAACTGGTCTTCATCTGACGAACTGTCGGTGATCCAGACATGCGTCAAAGGTATGGAAGACAAGGCCATCAGGCTTGTTAATGTAGTCCAGGTGATGTTGGTCCGCCTGGTTCTTCCCTGTCAGCACCGAGCCTGCAATTTGTGGGAGTATGACCCGGCCGAGCACCAGACCCTGCGAGAGCTTTATGGCTCCTTGCACAAGGACATCTAGAAGGTGCTTTTTAAGTCTGGCAAACCATGGCCGGACTCCGCCGCGGACCGCGGGTACCAACTGTCCCGCCCCGCAAGTTCGGTAAGTAGTCATTATATTTTGTCTGTCCATATGTTTCATTGTCATATCCCGGGGAAGATGCCCTAACGCGCTTCCCGCAATTATCTTAGGGATGGACGAGGAAGGCAGGGCGGATACACTGTCCAGCCCCGCTGCCAGAAGAACCGACCGGACCACTTCTGACAAAGATGTTGGTCCCGGCGCCTTATGAGGCACCAAAGAAAGAGGCCCACAAAGAGGCCAAGGAGACCAGGAGCGGCCTCCGTCGTCGTGGTGCTTCGAACACAAAATCCGAAGACTCCAATACCCATCTCTCCTCTGAAGGGGAAGAGGAGGAGGAAGAAGACGAGTCCCCCACGGGGGGAGGAAAGAAAAGGACGGCCTCCTCATCTCTAGAGGCCGAATTGCCTAAGAGGGGAAAAACTCTCCTGCCAGAGGCGTCCACTACGGCTACCGACAGTAGCCTGGAGTGGGATCCCAGGGCCCAGCCCCTGGAAAACTCGTAAGTGCACAAAATCCGAACACATCTATGCGTCCAGGATTACCGAGGCACAATAAATTAATTGGTGCCATACTTTCTGCAGCCCGGCCAGGTCTCGCGCCGAACGGTCGTCATCGGAGGATTCGTTGAGTTCAGATGCCCTAGAGAGCGATACACCTCTAAAGGTCCTTTCCCCGAAGCTCGGGCGTGACACCGAGGTGTCGTCCCAAAAGGAGCTAGATCAGGAGGGGCGTACCTCAGGGGCCGGATATACGGGAGCGGCGGTTCCCTTGAGTGTCGACGGCGGGGGCGATCTTGGATTCGACCCACAGCCGGACACAGTCCCGGAGACCTTTGAGGCTCCGGGATTAGACAGGCAGCTCCCCTTGACTAGAGGAGGTGATCCTGCTCCGCCGGTGACCTCTGTCCAACCAGAGGTGCAGGGCAGCTTATTGACAGCGCTAAAGAGTGCTTCTATCGTCGATGAACATCGCGCCCTTATGGGCATGGTGATTGAGAAGGTTCAGGCTGCTGAAAGTGGACTGAATGAATCCTACATCAGCCTTATAAAAGGCTTGGAGGTAAGTTTTAGGAGTTTTTAGAAGATTTGTCATAGTATAGATAGTAGCCCCTGATACACTGCCCGGTGAGAGAAGGAACCGGACATGGGATCAAATGTCCTTCCACAGGAGACTCAGTGCATGACATATTTCTCTTCCTTTATAAACAGGCGTCTGCAACAACTGCCGCCTCTCATACTGCGGAAGTATCCGGACTGAAGCAGAGTCTGGAGCGGGCCAAAGAAGAACTTGGCCGGGTGAAGAAGCACTTGGAGGACAATCAAGGTATGTCGAAACCTTGTTAAGTTTAGCACAATTAAGTGGGTGTGCCTAATAAAAGTATATATATTGCGTGCTCTAGGGGCGAATGCCGAAATTGAGGCATTGAAGAAGGTTGTGGCCTTAGCCAAAAAGAAGGCAGCCGCGGAACAGGCCATTCGCGAGAAGCACAAGGCCAGGGTCATTGAAGCTGAACGAGAGCTTCAAGAGGTCGTGCAGAAAAGTGAGACTTTGGAGCAGAGTCTATTATTGAAAGAATCCGAACTCTCCCAAGCTCTCCAAGCCGCAACTGATGCTCGGGAGGAAGCCCAAGGTGCTCTGAAGGACATTCAGGAGGCGAGGAAGATTGCGGCTGGTAAGGCTTTTTCCTATTCAAAAGCGATTGTTTATGCCATAGCAGGAGAAATTCAAGGTGACAAATGGACTTCTAATTTCTACAGGGGCGTTTGCGGATCTTGCATGCAGCATATCTGATGCTGCTCAATTCTATCGAGCTGAGGAGAAGAAGACTACGGAAAAGGTTTTCTGGTCGCAGTATTTGGCACCGAATTATCCAGTTCCATTCGTCGATCAGCTGAAGCAGTTGGTCGAACTGCACCAGGTGGCCGAACTAGCGATGAAGGATTTGATTGTCCAGGTATGGCCCGCCGAGCCTATTCCGAGACGTTACTTTGGGCTCGTGAAGCAAATTGTGAGTGTCTGTCATCGGCTTGACGTCATTAAGCAGTCGGTTTGTATAGAAGGTGCGCGAATGGCATTTGCCCACGCGAAAGTGCACTGGGGAAAGCTGGATGCTGAAAAGCTAATGACTAAGGGACCACCCGAGGGGAAGGATCACCACAAGCCCGAACTATATTATGATGGTGTCCTAAAAAGAGCCCGCCTTGTGGCGGAGCAATGTACCAAAGACACTGTATTTCCATGAAGGCAATCATGTTGTCCTTTGTAAGGCAGAACAAAGTCACCTTTATATATGCATTTGCCTTTTATATGAAAGTTTTTCCTCCTGCATGGCCGTTTTATATGTTAATCTTGAAGTTGGCCAGTCGTCGGCCTCTGCCCCCATGTAGGAAATACAGGGGTGTTCGGGATACACCTGAACACTCTTTACCCCATTCTTGGGGTCCATAAAGGAGGTGTTCAGCACAGCGAACCAGGCAATCAGACTATAGGGCTTTATCACTCTCACTTAGCCATAGGAATTCGAGTATGGTAGGCGCAGCCCCTGGTGTTTGGAAGACCGCACGAGGGGCTCTAACAGCACCTGATCGGTAGGCTGATCCGTCGCACTCTGCATTTATTATGGCATTATGCGGAATAAATCCTTAAAGATTTTACAACCTCTCAAACAGCTGACCAGCTCTCGCCTTATCATGACAGTCAGTTTTCGGCTTTCTCTACTGAGGTGCTTGTCCGGAAGAACCGGGACACAATCGCAGTAGTTCTCCCAGCGCTACCTTAGCTGATATTGCGGAACGTAAGGTACCAAAACATGGGAGCCAGGCAAACCCAACTAATGACCCAAGACATGATACGGAGCTGATGCATATAATGTTATAAGTTCGGGGTGCCGAGCGACCGAGAAGGTGGTCGGACTTTGTTGCCATAGTGCGGGTACAATGAAGCCCCTTGGCGGTGTTAAGGCATAACACGATATTCGGATGCCGTTATTACTAAAAATGTCAATGAGAGATGATAGCGGATAAGCTTCATATAACTCTACATGTTGTATTCGAGTAATACATTTATGCGTATGGGTACTGTTCATGTTGTAAAAAGGACGTATGACGGCGTAACATGTTTAGACCGGGCGGGAGGGAGCTGTGTGTGAGTCCGAAGTATGTTTGGATTCTCTTCGGGGGAAATGTTCAAAGACTCCCCCTTTGCACGTCCGGGCTGATTTCCTGGCGCCAGTCCTATTATCCGCAAAAGAGATCCTGCAAAGAAAATGTTGAGGGACGCATATGCGCCATGGAGCGGTTGAACCGCAGGGCGTGGCCCTTCCCAACTTATGCCGGGGTGTTTGACTAGCGCCTGGTCGAGCCGAGCTATCCTACCATGAAGTAGTTCGGACTCCTTTATTGGTGTCCGGGGGGTTGGCTGCTGAATCAAGGTTCGGTAAGGAGGCACAATTCACTACTTCGGTGTCCGTATGCTCTTCGGCACTGAAGTGGGGTTCAATCGTGCCCGTAATTGTGACTATGTCACGTGGGCCTGGTATGGTACCACATTGAATCGAGCCAACGTGGTTTGCCCCGGCAGTACGTAATAGTTATTGTATAGGGGGATAATGTCAAAAACTAACTCTCTGGTATTGTGATCACTCGGTGATCCGAAGACAACCTCTAAGGTGGTGTTTATAACGCTCACCGTGTTGGTTTGCATAGGAGTTTCTTTTGCTCTGTGTTGCATTGCTTTGAGACCCCTTTATTGTTTTTGGTGTATGACCGGCCGGCTTGTTTGAAGACCCGGCATTCTCTATTTGTATGATTGGCTGCCGATCCTGGGGTACCATGAATTTGGCATGGGCGATCGAGTATGCGGTCCAGGACGGATGGGCCCGAATTGCTTTGTTTAAGCAGCTTTTTCCGCTGACCGGACTGGGAGCCGCGGAATCCAGTATTGACTGCCGTCTCGCGGGCGTCATTATTCTTGGGACGCTTGTGTTTGTTGCGTCGATGTTTATGGATGCTATATCTGGCCTCTAATGTGTCAGGGGTGTTTGCTTTGTTGTTGTGGGCCGGCCAGCTATCTTCGCCCGCACGAAAGTGCGTAATGAGTGTCGTTAGTGCCGCCAAGGATTTTGGTTTCTCTTGGCCGAGGTGTCGGGTGAGCCACTCGTCCCGGATACTATGTTTGAAGGCTGCTATGGCTTCGGTGTCCGGACAGTCGGCGATTTGGTTCTTTTTTAGTAGGAACCGAGTCCAGAATCTCCTGGCTGACTCTCCGGGCTGTTGGGTAATATGACCTAAGTCACCAGCATCTGGTGGTCGCGTACAGGTGCCTTGGAAGTTGTTGAGGAACGCGTCCTCCAGGTTTTCCCAACTGTCGATGGAGTTCGCCGACAGGCTATGCAGCAACTGTCCGGCTAGTCCCTTGAGTTTAAGGGGAAGGTACTTGATTGCATGTAGATCATTGCCACGGGCCATGTGAATGTGGAGAAGAAAATCTTCGATCCGTACCACGGGGTCTGTTGTACCATCGTATGATTCAATGTTTGCGGGTTTAAACCCTTCTGGGAATTCATGATCCATTACTTCATTGGTGAAGCAGAGGGGGTGTGTAGCGCCTCTGTGCCGGGCTATGTCCCGACACAGTCTGACTAAGTCTCGTCGATTATGTTCGGCCTGGCCAGACTTATTATTGGTGTATCCGGCATGACGGTCATGGTTATGTGCTATGGCGCTCCCCCGTGATCCGTAGATCGATCTTGGTTGTCCTATGTTGTTATCCAATATGTCTCGCAGGTCCTGCGTATTGCCCCAGGCCGTGGTGAACTGGTGTGGGGGTGCGGGCTGGTATTCAGTCCGATACGCCGTTTTATCCCGGCCACGAGGTGGCCGGTCAGCCTCGTCTT
Organism: Triticum aestivum; assembly: GCF_018294505.1. Taxonomy (NCBI): domain Eukaryota; kingdom Viridiplantae; phylum Streptophyta; class Magnoliopsida; order Poales; family Poaceae; genus Triticum; species Triticum aestivum. Next base: position 154,356,866 of record NC_057801.1, read on the forward strand.
GTGCTGGTAGTGTAGGCTCTACGGCCTCCTCCTCTAGTTGAGGTAGCAACTTGTGCTTTGGGTAACCCTTGGTGGGGGGCTCGAGTCCGTATTCCTCAGCTGCCAGGACCTCGGTCCATTTGTCTGCGAGCAGATCTTGATCAGCTTGGAGCTGCTGCTACTTCTTTTTCAGGCTTCTTGCAGTGGCTATAAGCTTGCGCTTAAAGTGCTCCTGCTCTATTGGATCTTCGGGTACGCCGAATTCATCGTCGCCGAGGCTCACCTCGTCTTCGGAGGGAGGCATATAGTTGTCATCCTCCACGTATCCGTCCGTCGCCTGTTCCTTTGGGCTGACCTGCCCGTGTTCCTAATCGGCATGTTCAAAGGTAGGCTGATCAGGATTGTATTCCTCTTCGGCACCGTCTGGGTTGTTTTCTTCTCCTGTGTCGGTATTGCTATGGCGGGGCTTAGAGCGGCGCCGATGATGCCCATGCTTTGGTTTCTTCCCTAAGGGGTTATCTTTTGTTGCCTCATCGCCATTGTTTTCTTTGGGGGTGTCCACCATGTATATATCATATGAAGAGGTGGTTGTCTAGCGCCTGTGGGCGGTGGTTCCTGTTCTTCTCCCGCATCATCGTCTATACCGTTGATGTCTTCGGAGTCGAAGTCAAGCACGTCGGTCAAATCATTGACAGTGGCTATTAAGTGGATGGTGGGTGGGTAACGAATTTCTTCGTCGCCTGCTTCCCACTCGAGCCGGACATAGTTTGGCCGGAAATCTCCTGTCAGAGAGAGAGACCTTAATGAATTTAGCACATCGCCAAAGGGGGAGTGCTGAAAGATATCCGCGGTGGTGAACTCCATTACTGGAGCCCAATCAGACTCGATGTGCCCGGGCGCGCGCGATTCAGAACCCACATCCGGACGCAGGTCCGGGGGTCCGGTGACGCAGATTCCCTTAACGGCGGAGTCTGTGTTCGGCTCTACCGTCGAAGAGTATGCGGCCTCCGTGGCGGGGTCCATCCACCCGTCCTCGGACGACGCGATTTGCCCCGGATTTAGGTCCGGAGCAGCTACAGGGGCGATATCCCGAATATTGTCCGACAACAGATTTAAGTCATGCTCGTCGTGACTATTCGGCGCTCCTGATATGGGCCCGAATCCGTCGAAGATCAGGTCTTTGCGGATATCGGCCGTGTAATTCAAGTTGTCGAACCTGACCTGATGGCCAGGGGCGTAGCTGTCGATCTTCTCTAGATGGCCAAGCGAGTTGGCCCGCAGTGCGAAGCCGTCAAACACGAAGATCTGTCAGGGGAGAAAATTCTTGCCCTGGACTGCGTTGTTGAAGGTTGAGGGAGCCATCGAGCCTTACAACAACGACATAGAGGAACTCTCAATGAAAGCACCAATGTCGGTGTCAAAACCGGCGGATCTCGGGTAGGGGGTCCCGAACTATGCGTCTAAGGCAGATGGTAACAGGAGGCAGTGGACACGATGTTTTACCCAGGTTCGGGCCCTCTCGATGAAGGTAATACCCTACTTCCTGCTTGATTGATCTTGATGATATGAGTATTACAAGAGTTGATCTACCACGAGATCGTAGAGGCTAAACCCTAAAAGCTAGCCTATGGTATGATTGTTCTTGTCCTACGGACTAAACCTTCCGGTTAATATAGACACCGGAGGGGGCTAGGGTTACACAGAGTCTGTTACAGAGAAGAAGATCTAACATCCGAATTGCCAAACTTGCCTTCCACGCAAAGGAGAGTCTCATCCGGACACGGGACGAAGTCTTCAATCTTGTATCTTCATAGTCCAACAGTCCGGCCAAAGTACATAGTCCGGCTGTCCGAATACCCCCTTATCTAGGACTCCCTCAGTACTCTTCTTCCCTTATTCGTGCAATCTTACGTGTCTGCTTGCACGGTATTCATCCCATAGAAGACACTAGTTGACCGCTTCTTCTTCATACTAGATGTTCCTAGTAACTCGCGATGCACAAGGTTTCTCCTCATATACTATTTCACCTTAGCTAGAGGTCCGTCGCCCCCCTGAATTTCAATTTTTGGTCAGTTGATTCCCAATTAACGGAAGCATTCCCCGGCGTAACAGGCGGTAGTACGCCTATTACACCGGGGAAGCAGCTCCTTGGTGTTTATCTTAGGGGTGTGTGGGGCCTAGAGCTACTGGCGCACGATCTGGAGGTCAGCCGGGATTAAAGGGATGGCCTGGGGGCGCTGCCAAGCACGACGGTGGTGTGAGGTCGAGGGGAGGGCAGGGCGGTGGAGGCAGGGGTCTGGGCCGGTGGTCGCTGGCGGTTCGAGAAAGATCATCAACAGTGACTGGCGAGAGGTAGACGAAGGTCGTCTGCCCGTTCCTTATAGATCGGACGGTTCATTAAAAAATCAAGTGACCTATTTTTTTCAGTCGACTATTGTCTTAGATATGACCACATGTGGTGGTGTGTTGGAGGAATACCTGCATTTTCTGTGCTCATATATTACAACATCATACGGAGTAGAATCTAACTTTGTTTGCCATGCAATGTTGTAGAGCTATCATATGTCTCCTGTCATTTATTTTTCAGCCATCTGCTATCTGCTACTTTTACAGTGCACTAGTTCTGCACACACTTCACCCATACTCTCACTATTGTGTTTTTATGCAAGGGTATTTCAGAGTCTGCCTCAAGAGATGCAGCAAAGAAAAGAGACAAGTTGTGCCAGCTTTCTTCGCGGATAGGCACGGCACTTTACAGCGCTATAAAGGGTGCAGTGTCAGCAGATGGAGGCGGTAAACATAGCTCTGGAGTTGATGACCTCGCTCGCAATGAACCACCATCCCAGGTGAGGGAGTCCTGGATAAGGGGGTATCTGGACAGCCGGACTGTATACATCGTCTGGACTATTGAAGCGTGAAGATGAAAGACTCAAGACTTCGGCCCGTGTCCGGATGGGACTCTCCTTGGCGTGGAAGGCAAGCTTGGCGATCCAGATATTGTGTTTCCTTCCTTGTAACCGACTCCATGTAAACCCTAGCCCTCTCCGGTGTCTATATAAATCGGAGAGGATGGTCCTTAGAAGGCCGATCACATTTACAATCATACCATCATAGGCTAGCTCTTAGGGTTTGGCCTCTATGATCTCGTGGTAGATCTACTCTTGTACTACCCATATCTTCAATATTAATCAAGCAGGAAGTAGGGTTTTACATCCATCGAGAGGGCCCAAACCTGGGTAAACATCTGTGTCCCTTGCTTCCTGTTACCATCAGCCTAGACGCACAGATCGGGACCCCCTACCCGAGATCCGCCGGTTTTGACACCGACATTGGTGCTTTCATTGAGAGTTCCTCTGTGTCGTCGCTGCAAGGCTTGATGGCTCGTCTCATCATCAAGGACAACATCACCTCGGGGGGAGCTCTGGTTGTAGGCCAAACTCTCCGACTTGGCGGCTTTGTCATGGCTGCCCCATCGGCGGTAGCACCGACGATGGCCTCTCGGGTCATCAATAGTAACCTTCGCATTAGTTTGTAACTCGCCGAACAGATAGATCCAATGGAGCTCTCCTCCCTTAATGAGATCCTGGATCGCATCACCGCTCTGGGAGTCGCTACAGACTATGATCGGGTCGGGCTTAAATCCGACCAAAGGGACATTAGATCCTCGCCGACCACCCATGAGATAGCGGTAGTGGAGGAACCGCACACGGACCGCCCCTCAACTTTGAGGACGAACTATGTCTGGATCACCGAACTCCTTGAGCCGAATACCTGCTCAAAGGAAGACATGACCCAAGTCCCGGACTTAGAACCAAGCATTGGGCCAATGAAATCGGGCGGTACTCCGGATCCCGAGCTTTCACGCTCGGAACCTCCCACACCCCTGGGTGTTAGATCGGATTGGAATCCGGATTCAGCCAACAACACCCACCAGGACGTAAACCGTCTCTCCCGCATCAGGCAAGAGCCCCAGGAGACCGTACATCACTATTGGGCTAGATTCCTCCTTGCGCTTAACAAGGTCCAGGACTGCCACGAGGAGGACGTAGTCTTACTCTTCTGCAAAAACCTGCACGGACAAAGGACTCCTTAATGCTATAAGCCGCCGTGACATAGTACACTTCACGGATTTGGCAATCATAGTACAGAAGTATTGTGCTATGGAATGCGCCTGGAAAACCCAAACAGAATTTTGGGATAGTACGGCTCTCACCAAGACCTTTGTCCGAATTAAACGGGCGAACTCTCAAGAAGCCAAAACACACCCCGATGAGGGGAACCGTATTGGAAGAATGGCTTAATGGACCATGTAAACTCCACAGCACTCCAGACATGACACCAACTCATAGCCTTAGAGCGTGTTGGATATTCCGGCAGGTTACAAAAAGTGGTGAGGATCTTCTCGCAAACCATAAGGCGGAACAATATCCCACCAACGAACACAATGAGGTGTTAACAGTCTTCGAGACTTTTGCCTTAAATAATAGGCACACGCGAGCTCATCGAAGCTCCGCCGAAATTTGCCATATGGCAAAGATAAACCCCTGGAACGACACTGCTATAACCTTCAATGCCAGTGACAAACCCCGATCCCAAACTGTCCGAGCACCGTCCGCTCTAGTCTTAGACCAATCGTGGACGGCTTCCAGCTCACTAAAGTACTCATGGATGGCGGAAACGGATTAAACTTGATCTATGAAGAAACGCTTAACAAGATGGAAATTGATAAAGGCCGCATTGAGCAAAGAGGAACCACCTTCAGGGGAATCATCCCTAGCCGGGAAGCACGGTGTGTAGGAAAAATCACACTCGATGTGGTATTTGGCACCCCAGAGAATTACAGGTCCGAAGAAATCACATTCCAAGTGGCTCCTTTCAGCAGCGGATACCACGCCCTTCTAGGGCAGGGCGCGTTTGCAAGCTTTCAAGCTATACCCCATTACGGGTACATGAAGCTTAAAATTCCCGGACCCAATGGAATCATCACTCTAGTTAGTGATCCGGACATCGCACTCCACGCCGAAAAAAAACTGCAGCACTAGCCTTGGAGGCATTATCCGAAGCCCTCGTAGCAGAAGAATTAACAACACTGCGCGCCACCATGTACAGGGATGACATGATACTCGAACAGGGACCCAAGTCCACATCATTTAAACCCGCAGATGAGATAGTCAAATTCCAATTCCATCCCAACGGACCCCATGAAGACAGCTTCCATCGGGACACAGTTGAGCCCCGCTATCGACGCCGCACTGCGAGACTTCTTACGCGAGAATTGGGACATTTTTGCCTGGCACCCATCTGACATGCCGGGCATCCCGCGCAGATTGGCCGAACATAGCCTCAACATACTAAAGGGATACAAACCTGTTAAACAGACCCTAAGGCGATTTTCCGAGCCCAAACAGCAAGCCATGGGGGAAGAGCTAGCCAAGCTACTTGAGGCCGAATTCATCAGAGATATCAAGCATCCGGATTGGCTGGCGAACTTGGTAATGGTACCAAAGAAGGACAAATCCTGGCGCCTGTGCATCGACTTCAAAGACCTCAACAAGGCTTGCCCCAAGGATCCCTTTCCCCTCCCTCGCATCGATCAAATCACCAACGCCACAGCAGGACATGACTCGGTGTGTTTCCTCGACGCATACTCTAGATACCATCAAATAAAGATGGCAGAGTCCGACCGAGCTGCAACAGCCTTCATAACGCCATATGGCCCCTTTTGCTTCAACACTATGCCTTTCGAGCTTAAGAATGCCGGCGCAACCTATCAACGCATGATTCAAACATGCCTGGAAAAGCAAATTGGCAAAACAGTGGAAGCATACGTGGATGACGTAGTCATAAAAACAAGACACGTCGAGACCCTAATAGATGACTTGAGGCTTATGTTCGACAACCTCCGAACATACGACATCAAGCTGAAACCGGAAAAATGCGTTTTCGGCGTTCCCTCCGGAAAACTGCTGGGCTTCATCATTTCCAGTAGAGGAATTGAAGCCAATCCGGCAAAAATTCGAGCTTTGTCGCAATTGGCTATACCAACAGACCTCAAACACATCCAGAAACTAGCTGGATGCGTGGCTGCTTTAAGCCGTTTTATCTCCAGGTTAGGAGAAAAGGCGTTACCTCTTTACCTCCTTCTCCGGCGCACCGAACACTTCGTGTGGACAGATGCAGCCGCGGCCGGACTCAATGAAATAAAGACCTTATTGGCCAATAATCCAGTCCTAACAGCGCCAAATATCGGCGAACCTATGCTGTTGTACATAGCTGCAACACATCAAGTGGTAAGCGCACTGCTCGTCGTCGAGCGAGAGGGTGACGGATACAAATTCCCGCTACAAAAGCCAGTTTATTACGTATCCACGGTCCTCACCCCATGCAAATCCCGATACCCACACTATCAAAAAATAGCATACGCGGTCTTCATGGCATCCCGGAAGTTACGACACTACTTTCAAGAGTGTTCGATCATAGTAGCCTCTGAAGTACCACTCAATGACATAATAAATAACCGCGACGCTACGGGCCGGATTGCTAAATGGGCTACCGAGCTCCTTCCGTTCGACATAATATACAAACCTCAGCGGGCCATCAAGTCGTAAGTACTGGCGGACTTTGTCGCCGAATGGACGGAAGCCAAACTCCCTAAAGAGTACGGCGCGTACTCCAACTGAATCATGCATTTTGACGGCTCTAAAATGCTCGCCGGACTAGGAGTAGGTGTAGTCCCGACGTCTCCCACCGGAGACACGGTCCAGTACGTCCTCCAAATATTATACACAGACTCCAACAATGCAGCTGAATATGAGGCCCTGTTGCATTGTCTTCGGATGGCAGACTCTATGGGCATCCAATGCCTGGAAGTGCGCGGGGATTCGAACCTCGCAATATCACAAATAAACGGAGACTTTGATGCCAAGGATCTAAAAATGGCGGCCTACCGTAATGCCGTCCTCAAAATGTCATCTCGATTCGAGGGGCTTGAATTCAACCATGTGGCTCGAGAAAACAATCAAGCGGCATATGTCCTCGCCTGCATCGGCGCTAAATGCAACCCTGTCCCACCTAACATATTCCTAGAAAGGTTGTTCAAGACATCTGTAGTATGGGAAGGGGAGTCCTGCAGTACCAGCATGGATCCAAACACACCCCCGGATTCCGAATCGTCAGACATATTCGGAGGCTCTACCGCCGAAATAACATCTTCAGCCCACGAAATTATGGTTGTCATCGCACCATGGACTGAACCTTTCTTGGCCTACCTAAATAGGCAGGAGCTCCCCGAAGACCAAAATGAAGCACGCTGCATCGTCCGGCATTCTAAAGCTTACCAAGTCCATGAAGGGGAACTCTATAAGAAAAGTACGACCGGAGTGCTCCAAAGGTGCATCTCCAAAGAGGAAGGGCGGCAGCTCTTGGCTGAAATCCATGCCGGACTGGGCGGACACCACGCCGCGGCTCGAGCACTAGTCAGCAAGGCCTTCCGTACAGGGTTCTACTGGCCGATGGCCCGAGCAGACGCACAGGACCTTGTCCAACACTGCGTCGGTTGCCAGCTCTTCGCCAATCAGAGTCATATGCCCCCTACCGCTCTCCAAACAATCCCCATAACTTGGCCCTTCGCGGTCTGGGGGCTGGATATGGTCGGACCCCTTAAAGGGGGAAGCCACAAGAAAAAATACTTATTGGTCATGGTAGACAAGTTCACCAAATGGATAGAAGCCAAACCAGATAAAACGGCCAAATCCAGACCAGTAATAGACTTCATATCTGGGGTCGTACACCGATACGGTGTCCCCCACAGCATCATCACCGATAATGGCTCAAATTTCACAGCCAACAAAGTTAAAGCTTGGTGTGGCAAAATGGGCATTAAGCTCGACTATGCTTCCGTCTACCATCCTCAAACAAATGGCCAGGTCGAACGGGCAAACGGTCTCATCATGAGCGGCATCAAACCTAGACTAGTGAGATCCTTGGCAGAGTCAGACTCTCACTGGGTGGAGGAGCTCGACTTTGTACTCTGGGGGCTGCGGACCACGCCGAATTGTACCACCGGATATACACCATTATTTATGGTGTACGACGTGGAAGCAATACAACCCTGCAAGATAATACATGATTCTCCACGCGTACACATGTACGAAGAGAAGGAAGCCGAGTTAGATCGACAGGATAACTTGGACGGCCTGGAGGAGGAGCGCGACATCACAAAAGTCTGTTCTGAATTCTATCAGCAGCAGGCTCGACGATATCAAAGCAGAGAAGTGCGGGCCAAAACTTACAATATTGGCGAGCTCGTTCTACGCCTACCGGAGAAGAAGAAGGACAAACTTAAACCCAAGTGGGAAGGTCCCTTCGTCATTGACAAAGTTCTCACCGGAGGAGCATACCGCTTACGTAATGCATCCGATAACAGACTCGAGTCGAACCCATGGAACGCGGCCAGACTCCGGAGATTCTAGGCCTAACGTCGAACTCAGGTTCGTCTCCTTCCCCCTCCCCCCCTTTTTTTTACGCTCCACCCCACTTTTCCTTTCTCGACCCTTTTTCTCTTCACACAAAGCACTTAATACAGTGCGGACTACCGGATTACTCCGGCCACACTATGTGTGTAAGCAATACTTGGGGGCTTCCCGCATGGAAGCTAAAATCAATTACTCAAATGGCTTTTTGCCCATCACATATGAGTTTCTTTTCCATATGTGCCTTTTCTTCACCATTATATGCATCGATATGACTTAAGACGTGGCCAAGCTGGGTTGCCTGGCTCTTGTGTTTATGCCCTACATTCCCGTTAATTCGGCTAGGGCATAAGGGGAGCACATCTGTGATTTTTACTGCCGGTTCAGCCGGATGTGTACCTCAGACTGGGTGAAGCCGAAAGCTAGTTTCCTTAAGAGAATATTCGGTCGGTGACCAAAAGAAGTATTCATTTGTTACGATGTAAATCCCCAGAAGTCTTGTATCCTGCGCCATTGCTCGCAGTCCAAACATGTGCATCGTCGCATGCATACCCAGGGAAAGGAACCCCTAACAAAACTATTCTCCCTAGAAGATGTTTCTTACTATCCATGTAATATAACATAACTAGTTGGGTACTTGTCTGTTCAAGCACTTATGACCCCTACGCCTGGTCTCCACGCATACCCCGGTTTGTATAACTGAGCGGGTATTCGGACACACCCCGGACTGTAGGATCCGGGGGCTGAAGTGAAAAGGTCCGCCATGACAAATGATTCTAATCCGCCTAGGGGCTACTCATGCCCATTAAATTACACAGTCACTTGGACTGACTATATTCTTCCTCTATACCATCCAATAGGCTATCTAGCTTACAATCCTGTTGAGAATACTTAGCAGCTAACGCTACCTAGTCATATACCAGACTTACGGGAATTTCTTGCCCATCAGGCCCCGCCGATCCTACTTCGGCCATATGGTTCGGGTCCAGCTTGGTGTAGCGCGTCTTCACCATTGCCCAGGCTTCTCTTGCACCTTGCCGGCACGCTGATATCTTCCATAGTCAGAAGCATCACCGGGCACCTTGGAGCAGGTCCACAAGCTCCCCCACGCCATTTGGCAGGAGGCTTGATGGCCACAAGGCCTGAGCAACGTCGTGCATCACCTGCCAAGCTCGCTCGTGTAACTGTGAAAGTTCTTGTAGTACATCACCTGTAGATGAGGGCATCTCCTCCCCGGGGCGACCTGTTAACATTCCTACAAGCAAAATTATTTCAATATACTTCCTCGCCAAACTATCATACAGTTCGTCTAGGCACTCACCATAAATGCCGCGTTGAAGCCTTTTATTCTCCTTCACGAAGTCTGCCAGCTGGGCGCGGACGTCTTTTAACTCCACGTCCTGCCGGACATTGGCATCTTGGAGATTGTTCTTCTCCTGCCGAACTTGCATGAGAATGCGCTCTCCAGCCTTTAGCTGCCCTTTTAGATGCAAGTCGTCATCTCTTCCGCCCTCCGGATTCACCCCGGGATTATCTGCAGAACTTTTTGTTAGATTTGTCATTTACTAATTGTTTCCTCTTAGTACAATTGAGACAAATGTTCCCAGCGGAGGCCTTCTGGGATCTCTCCAACTTGGCAGTCGCATCCCTCAGCTGGGCCTTACACCCCTCTAGCTCCCGAGCCAATTGTTCATTCTTATCTACAAGAACCTGTGCATACATTGATCCTTCAAACAGTTGTTCCAACTATTTTAGGTCTCAGGGGCTACTACTACACATACTTATCAAAAATTCTTACCCGTATAACTTTGGTATACTGGTTCATCGCTTGGGCAAGCCCGCCTTGAGCCGCTCGGATGTACGCGTCTGCCAAATTGAAGGCATTAAAGGCCTCTTCGGAAAAGATGTTGTTCCAAAGCACGGCCCTCCGGCGCCGATGATTCATGGCGCTCTCCACTTCGGAGTTTGTGGACGATAACATATCCGCATCCTTTGTCGGAGAACTATGCGGTGCTGGCCCCGTACCCACCTCCACCCTCGAAGCCGGTTCTGGAACCCGACTGGAGGAGGCGTGATCGGCAGGATCCCCGAATATAGTCTGGTTGCTCCTCTTCCTGCCAAGACACAAAGGGCACTGTTATATTTCAAATACTATTATCGCAGGACAGGTTATTACTTTACCTCTGCAGCGGTGTGTCGACCCTCACCGCCTTTCTCTTAAGCCTGTCCGAGCCGGACGCCCATGGTTGACGAGTCCCTAGGGGCTTGGCCCTGCGCTCTGACTGTCGTATCTACAAGCAGCACGACGCCTCAAGGGTAAATCATGATACCTGAGGAGAGTCATCTTCGGAGGATAGGGTTTTTAGTTAGGCTTACACACAACACAGGGAGCAGTCCGGGATAATCGGCCGTAATGGCCACCGAGGCACCATCCCAGCTCGCTTAATGAAATACCCCATTGACGAGCTCCACGGTAATATCCGGATCTTCTTTGAGTCCTAGATCTAGGGCCCTTCCGGGGTCCTCTGGCTGCGGGGAGGGGCTGAAGTTTCCTTCTACGGCCCTCCTCAGTTCCTGCTCGGAAACATCGATGCAGGTAATCTTAGCAGAAGAACGCTAAAATAAGCAAAACAAGGAGAGGAGTGACGACTCACCCAATCTGGGGGGTTGTACATGGAGAATCTGTCCCGCGGTTTGATGTGAAGGAACTCCTCCTCTTCCCCTTTATATAAATCGGACAATATCCTTGCCAGAGCAGTGGCGGAGTCCGGACCCTTACGGCCGTAGCGGGTGGTGTCGTCTTCCCCGTTGAAGTGTCACATGGGCTTCCCCCGATACTGAAGTGGTTGCACTCCCCGTATTATGCATATGGCCATAACCTCGACTATTGTCAGTCCGGATTTGGCCAGTAGCTTTATCCTGCTCATCAGGAAGTGTATTTCCCTCGTGTCCTCTTCTTGAGGGCCCCGAGGGTGCCAGCTTAGGCGCGTCCTCGGTGGGGCGTTACTGAACTTGGGGAGACCTGTCCGGATTGGATCCGGAAGGGGAACATCATCAATGTAAAACCACTCTGAAGGCCAGTTTTCTGGTGCCTTCTTAGGAGTGCCGGACAGGTATCCGGTCTCGGCAATGCACCATACTTCGGCCCCGCCCACTTGACATAGGGATTCTCCCTGGGTGCAGGGGACGAGGTAGAACAGCTTCCTCCATAATCCGAAGTGAGGTTCGCAGCCTAAAAACAGCTCGCAAAGGGCGACATACCCCGCTATATGCAGAATGGAGGCGGGGGTGAGATTGTGCAACTGGAGGCCGTACAACTCCAGGAGCCTGCAAAGAAATGGGTGGATGGGAAATCCGACGCCCCTTAGCAGATGCAGGATGAGGCATATACGCTCCTCTGGAGATGGATTTGGAGATCCCTTCGCTTGTACCCCTCCGTCGTAAGTAGCTATTCCAGCTCGGACGGGGACCATGAACGCTGGTGGGATAAACCCTTGGGCCTGTAACTCTATCAAACGGCTATGAGAACTGAACACTCTCCCCAATCCCCCGGCTTGGAACGAGGAGAGCGGGCAGAAGAGCCGCAACGGCCAGCCATGTTGGAATGGTTTTTTGCGGAGCGCTCTGTTGGATGCTAGCTCAGGGAGGGAGAGTGAGGTTTGGATCTGAGAATCCCCGTCCCTTCAAATAGACGGTCAACCCGGAGGATTGAGGGTGGTAAATGCAAAAATGCCTCGACTCTTCACATTCGCTCGACGCGTGGAGGTGGTCATTATTGAAGACACCGAAGCCGAGGAGTACAACATTGATGGGATACCGGACACTGTTCGTCGTAACAGGTACTTTGGATTATTCGGAGATGGAACCCGCCTTGCAATGCCGAAGACAAGACTGCGCGCCGGACTCATCATCATTGAAGCCTGGTTCAGGGGCTACTGAGGGAGTCCTGGATAAGGGGGTATCCAGACAGCCGGACTATATACATCGTCCGAACTATTGAAGTGTGAAGATGAAAGACTCAAGACTTCGGCCCGTGTCCGGATGGGACTCTCCTTGGCGTGGAAGGCAAGCTTGGCGATCCGGATATTGTGTTTCCTTCCTTGTAACCGACTCCATGTAAACCCTAGCCCTCTCTGGTTTCTATATAAAGCGGAGAGGATGGTCCTTAGAAGGCCGATCACATTTACAATCATACCATCATAGGCTAGCTCTTAGGGTTTAGCCTCTATGATCTCGTGGTAGATCTACTCTTGTACTACCCATATCTTCAATATTAATCACGCGGGAAGTGGGGTTTTACCTCCATCGAGAGGGCCCGAACCTGGGTAAACATCTGTGTCCCTTGCTTCCTGTTACCATCAGCCTAGACGCATAGATCGGGACCCCCTACCCGAGATCCGCTGGTTTTGACACCGACACCAGGTGCTTGCTTTAACTTCACGGTGTCATGTGTGGTTGCATGTTCCATATGGTGTCTAGCTTGTATTCGGAAGGCCGAAGTCGGTATTTATTAAGACAAGGAAAGATATTTTTTGCATGAACCACCATCCCCTGAGCACCAGAAGATAAATAGCTAGTCAGGGCACTAGCCGAGCCAGTGACAAGCCCAGCAAAGACAGGCATCACCTGGAATCCAACTAAAAAGCCGCGATGGTGGAGAAGCAGCCCGCCTCCCACCAGGCTCTTAGGTCCTAGATGATCATGCTCACCACTCCAGCCGGATGTCTAGCTTGTATTGCTTCCAATTTGGTTAAATTGCATCTGCTTAGCTTACACATTATACCTTTGAATATGACATGCCTTTCTGTTTTGGTACATACTAGTACATCTGTGTGTTAACCATGTTCTTACATCAAACTAATGTTCTTGTGTATCCCTCATCAATCACTTATGATGAGGCAGGCAGGCAAGTGGACTACTCCTCATTTAAAGAATGCAGCGTCAGCCTCCCAACATGATTCTCAAGAAACAACAAGGCTAGATGAAGATAGTGAATGTAGCTCTGTAGTTGATTACAGCATTTCCCCTACACTAGCATTGCAGGTGCTTGCTCTAACTTGGCAGCATTATATGTGGTTGCATGTGGCATATGGTGTCTAGATTGTAATTCTTCCAATCTGGTTAAACTGCATGTGCTAGTCTGCTTAGCTTATACATTATACTTGTTAATGTGACATGCCTTCCTGTATTTAGTACATAGTACATCTGTCTATTAAGCATGTCCTTACATAAAACTATTGTTTTTTTTGTATCCCGCATCAATCAATATGACGAGACACCTTTAGTATATGCAGTGCGATATTAGTTGCATCTTTCATATGATTTATAGCATGCGCTGCTTCTAATTTGTTGAAATTCCATTTATGATGGGACGCTTTTAACTTGGCAGAGTCATATTGGTTGCATCTTTCATGTGGTGTCTAGCTTGCATTGCTTCTTATTTGTTGGAATGGTTTCTGCTTAGTTTACACAAATAGTTGTGAACATGCCATGCCATCCTGTTTTTCGTACATATTCCATCCTGGTATCATTTGTTTGCCTTACATCAAAGTAGTGATTGTCAGTATCATGCATCAATGAGTTCTGAAGAGAGAATTTTATTTCTTTTTCTTGTCGGTTTTACTTGACAATTCAAAATCAATAAAGCGGAAGGAAGTTAGCAAAGCAGCGGATAAAGGTACTCCTTCCGAACAGAGGGCCTCTACAGTTTCTACTCCTCCACACCCCCAAGATGATTTCCAAGACAACACATGCATAGACACTCAACAAAGTTGTGTTTATGATGAGCACGTCTCCCCTAGTGCACCATCACTGGTGCTCCCTCTAACTTGGCACTGTTATATGTGGTTGCATGTTATGTGTGATGTCTAGCTTGTATTGCTTCTAATTTTGTTGATTTCCATCTGCTTACTTTACACATTATACTTGAATAAGACACGTGTTCCTGTTTCTAGAACATATAATATATGTCTATCACACCATGTTCTTACATCAAAATTACTATTGTTGTGTAACCTGCAACAATCACTTATCATAAGACATGTTTGACTTTGGAGTGTGATATAGGTTACATCTCGCATTCTTTTCTATCTTGTACTACTAATTTGTTGAAATGGCACTTATGGCGAGACAGTTTTAACTTGGTAGAGTGGTATTCGTTGCATCTTTCATATGGTGTCTATCTTTCATTGCTTCTAATTTGTTGAAATGTCTTCTCCTTAGTTTACACATCATAAGCTATGAATATGCAATGATGTGAATATGCAATGGCACTAATGGCGAGAGACCTCTAACATGGTAGTGTGATGCTGTTAGCATCTTGCATATGAATTATTTCTTGTATTGCTTCACATTTGTTTAAACGCCATTTATGATGAGACACTGTTAACTTGGCAGAGCGATATTTGTAGCATCTTTCATATGGTGTCTACTTTCCATTGCATTGCTTCTAATTTGGTGAAATGTCTTCTGCTTAGTTTACACATCATAGTTCTGGTTATCTCTTCCGTCTTGTTTTCCATACATATTACATCCTCCTATCATGTGGTTGTCTAACATCAAAGTTCAGTTCATCTGCATCACGCATCAATTTGTTCTGAAGAACTAAATTGTTATTCGTTTTTCTTGTTGGCTTGATTTAACATGGCACAGAGAAAGAGGAAGAAACACATAATGGTAGGGAATGAGAAGCGGATGAATCCTGCAGATTCTTCTGGTACTGATGGTGCAATAGAAGGTCAAAGTTCAGCGAAAAATTCTACAAACAGGGCATCCCATGCTACACAAGCTGCAAAAAAGCCAAACAGAAACAAATAGCTGCCACCAAACAAGCAGAGACAGCCCTAGTTCTTGCAACACCTACCATAGTACTACCAGTTGCACGAGTTACTCATGCAATCAACTGAGCTAGCAGCACGTTCCCAAGCTCCCTTGCCACCTGACACTACTTCCCAAGCACTCTTGACACAAGATGAGTTGGCAATATCAAATGAACCTTGTGAGCTTCAATAGCAAGAAGGTAGTTGCTGGAGTCAAGTTACAGTTGCATGCTTCTTTATATGTAGTCTCATAGTTTGATGTACACTCACACTTCCTATGTTCGTTGTTGGACTAGCACCTAGGCGCAAGAGGAAACAAACATCAGGGATAATGCTCAATAGGTTAACTAAATCTAGAGGAGGAAGAATGGAGATCCGTTTTGAGGTAGGTTTAAAAAGGCCACGTGATGCTACAGAGTCAGCCAAGTTAGTATCAAAGGCAGCGGTTGCCGTTAGGTGTCATGTACGTATCCTCCCAACATGGATTCAGTACAGGAATGACAAAGACGAAACCCAGTTCAACACCTTCCTCGACCATTTATCTGTAAGTATGGTTATGTATGGAAACTAGTAATATCGTCTTGCTCTATCCCATACTTTCTAGGTTGCTGATAATGAGACTCCCATAATTTTCAACAGATGAGGTTCAAGTTAGATAGCCAAGATGATGCAACCAGACAAGCTTGCACCCATTTTTAGGTGGAAAAGATCTAAGTTTCAAAGAATCAACATCAAGAGAAATTCTATCCATGTTCCTAGCCAACTCATCAATCTTAGGCAATTTTTCTTCAACCAAAGCATTGAAATTCTTTTGAGAAATCATAAACTATTTAACACTAACCTCAAAATCAGAGAGCAACTTATTAAAATTTCCATAAGAGTTGTTGTAGAAATTATCATAATTATTATAGGAATTTCTAGGGAACGGCCTAGGATTAAAGTTTCCTCTATAAGTGTTGTTACCAAAATTGTTCCTACCGACAAAATTCACATCCATAGATTCATTATGATTCTCAATCAAAGTGGATAAAGGCATATCATTAGGATTAGAGGAAACACTCTTATTAGCAAACAATTTCATAAGTTCATCCATCTTTCCACTCAAAACATTAATCTCTTCTATCGCATGAACCTTTTTACTAGTAGATCTTTCGGTGTGCCATTGAGAATAATTAATCATAATATTATCTAGGAGTTTAGTAGCTTCTCCTAAAGTGGTTTCCATAAAAGTGCCTCCCGCGGCAGAATCTAAAAGATTTCTAGAAGAAAAATTCAATCCGGCATAAAAAAATTGTATAATCATCCATAAATTCAAACCATGTGTAGGGTAATTACGTATCATTAATTTCATTCTCTCCCAAGCTTGTGCAACATGTTTATGATCAAGTTGCTTAAAATTCATAATATCGTTTCTAAGAGAGATGACCTCAGCGGGAGGAAAATATTTATAGATAAAAGCATCTTTGCACTTATTCCATGAATCAATACTATTTTTGGGCAAAGACGAAAACCAAGTTTTAGCATGATCTCTAAATGAAAACGAAATAGCTTCAATTTAACAATATCGTTATCCACATCTTTCTTCTTTTGCATATCACATAAATCAACAAAGTTGTTTAGATGTGTAGCGGCATCTTTACTAGGAAGGCCGGAGAATTGATCTTTCATGACAAGATTCAACAAAGCATCATTAATTTCACAAGATTCGGCATCGGTAATAGGAGCAATCGGAGTGCTAAGAAAATCATTGTTGTTGGTATTGGAAAAATCACACAATTTAGTATTATCTTGAGCCATCATGACAAACAATCCAACACACAAGCACACAAGAGGCAACCAAAAAAGAGGCGAACGGGAAAAAAGAGGGAGAATAAAATGGCAAGGGTGAAGTGGGGGAGAGGAAAACGAGAGGCAAATGGCAAATAATGTAATGCGAAGGATAAGAGTTTGTGATGGGTACTTGGTATGTCTTGATTTGTGCGTAGACTCACCGGCAACGGCACCATAAATCCTTCTTGCTACCTCTTGAGCATGTGTTGGTTTTCCCTTGAAGAGGAAAGGGTGATGCAGCAAAGTAGCGTAAGTATTTCCATCAGTTTTTGAGAACCAAGGTATCAATCCAGTACGAGGCTACACTCAAATCCCTCGTACCTGCACAAACAAATAAGAACCTTGCAACCAACGCGATAAAGGGGTTGTCAATCCCTTCACGACCACTTGTGAAAGTGAGATCTAATAGAGATAATAAGATAAATATTTTTGGTATTTTTATGATATAGATTGGAAGGTAAAGATTGCAAAATAAAATAGATCGGAAACTTATACGATGGAAAATAGACCCGGGGGCCATAGGTTTCACTAGTGGCTTCTCTCAAAATAGCAGAAGTATTATGGTGGGTGAACAAATTAATGTCGAGCAATTGATAGAAAAGTGCATAGTTATGAGAATATCTAGGCATGATTATGTATATAGGCATCACGTCCGCGACAAGTAGATCGAAATGATTCTTCATCTACTACTATTACTCCACACATCGACCGCTATCCAGCATGCATCTAGAGTATTAAGTTCATAAGAACAGAGTAACTCCTTAGGCAAGATGGCATGATGTAGAGGGATAAACTCAAGCAATATGATATAAACCCCATCTTTTATCCTCGATGGCAACAATACAATACGTGCCTTGCTGCCCCTGCTGTCACTGGGAAAGGACACCGCAAGATTGAACCCAAAGCTAAGCACTTCTCCCATTGCAAGAAAGATCAATCTAGTAGGCCAAACCAAACTGATAATTCGAAGAGACTTGCAAAGATAACAAATCATACATAAAAGAATTCAGAGGAGATTCAAATATTGTTCATAGATAATCTTGATCATAAACCCACAATTCATCGGATCTCGACAAACACACCGCAAAAAGTATTACATCGAATAGATCTCCAAGAAGATCGAGGAGAACTTTGTATTGAGATCCAAAGAGAGAGAAGAAGCCATCTAGCTAATAACTATGGACTCGAAGGTCTGAGGTAAACTACTCACACTTCATTAGAGAGGCTATGGTGTTGATGTAGAAGCCCTTCGTGATCAATTCCCCCTCTGGCGGAGCGCCAGAAAAGGCCCCAAGATGGAATCTCACGGGTACAGAAGGTTGCGGCGATGGAAATAGGGTTTCGTGGTGCTCCTCGATGTTTTTAGGGTATATGAGTATATATAAAGGTGAAAGAAGTCGGTCAGGGAAGCCACGAGGGGCCCACGAGGGTGGGGGCGCGCCTCCCTGCCTCGTGGCCGCCTCGTTGCTTCCTTGACGTCCACTCCAAGTCTCCTGGATTGCGTTTGTTCCAAAAACGATTCTCCCGAAGGTTTCATTCCGTTTGGACTCCGTTTGATATTCCTTTTCTACGAAACACTAAAATAGGTAAAAAAACAGCAATTTGCACTCAGCCTCCGGTTAATAGGTTAGTCCCAAAAATAATATAAAAGTGCATAATAAAGCCCATTAAACATCTAAAACAGATAATATAATAGCATGGAACAATCAAAAATTATAGATACGTTGGAGACGTATCAATGTCATGTCTGTCGGATCAATGTTGTCTTTGTAGAATTTCAATTCCTCTGTTGCATAGACAGATTCAGCATAAGCAGCATCACCTTCTTAACACTCCAAAGCTATTTTCCGACTTCCATGCACCATGATGATCCCCGTGTAACTCGGCATCTTGAGCTGCAGATAAACATAACAAGGTCATGCCATGAACTTGGCATAAGTCGGCCGTCCAAACAGAGCATGATACGGGCTTCTAATCTTGACCACTTCAAAGGTTAGTTTCTCGGCCCTGGAATCATGTTCATACCCCAAAGGCTACTTCGAGATCAATCCTGCCCATAGGATACGCCGACTTACCAGGCACCAGTCCATGGAAAACAGTATTGGACGGCTTAAGATTTTTATCAGTCAACCCCATGTGACGAAAAGTATCATATAAAGGATATTAATGCTGCTACCCCCATCCATGAGTACCTTAGTGAATTTGTATCCACCAACTTGAGGCGCCACCACCAAAGCCAAGTGACCCGGATTATCAACCCGGGGTGGGTGATCCTCTCGAATCCACATAATAGGTTGCTCAGACCATCGCAAGTAATGGGGAACTGTCGGCTCAACAGCGTTCACAGCCTTCTTGTGGAGCTTCTGGTCCCGCTTGCATAAACTTGTGGTGAAGGCGTGATACTGCCCACTATTCAGCTATTTCAGATGACTTTGATATCCAGACTGCTGCTGCTACTGACCCCCTGACCGGATTGTTGATTGTAACCACCCTGATTACCTTGATGGTTTTGGTGACCCTGGAAGCCGGAACTAGAACCGCCACCATCGTAACCCGGGCCATGAGAACCGCCGCCACCAGAACCTGAGCCGCCGCCCGGCCCATGATTGTTCTGGAATAAATCAGAATTTTTGAACTCCCTCATAATTTGACAATCTTTCCAAAGGTGACTGGACGGCCTTTCCTTCATGCCATGCTTTGGGCAGGGATGATTCAGCAATTGCCCAAGATTGGGACCTGACCCACCCATCCGAGGAGGTGGCTCCCCTTACGACGCTGACCATTGTTCTGCGTATTGGTATTAGCCACAAAATCTGAACTACTATCAGCCTTGCGCTTACCATTGCCCCCCTGACTCGCCGGGTTATGTTGCGGACCCTTGGTGTTGCCACTCTTCTTTCCCTTTCCTGGCTTTTCACCATCAGACTCGGGGTCCTTGGTACTATCAGAGTCGGCATATTTAACTAGAGCTGCCATCAGCTGCCCCATATCATTGCAATCGCGCTTGAGACACCCTAGCTTCTGCTTGAGAGGCAAAAACGACAATTCGTCTCTAACATCAGAACTGCTAAGCCGGCATTGATGTTACCCGATGAGTGTAGGATAGCCTTGACCCGTCGCACCCAATGGCTCGTTGACTCGCCCTCTTCTTGGGTGCAAGCATCCAAATCCACAATCGACATGGACTGTTTGCACGTATCTTTAAAGTTTTGGATAAATCGGGCTTTTAGCTCATTCCATGACCCGATGGAATTGGCAGGCAGCCCTTTTAACCAAGTACGGGCCATCCCATCCAGCATCATGGTGAAGTATTTGGCACACGCAGCATTGTTGACCTCCAATAGTTCCATGGCCATCTCATAACTCTCAATCCACGCCTCAGGGGGTAAGTCGGCTGTGTAGTTAGGCACCTTATGAGGTCCTTTGAAATCCTTAGGCAGACGCTCATTACACAGAGCCGACACTAAACATGGTATACCTATGGTTCTAGAGGTCACACCTGCCTCCACCAAAGCCGTCAGATAAACCGGAAGATGTTGATGAGCCGCCTGCTGAGCCGCCTGCTTAGCTTCTCGACTTGCCCTATCCTGATCGACCAAACCATGAACACCATCACGCGTCGGGTCATGCCCACGCGGCTGGTTATGGTGCTGGTCATTGCTTGAAACAGCCGGTGAGTCCATGTGTCTACTATAACTCCGACTTGGGTGAGGGGTCGAATGAATCCTCTCTCGACTGTAAGAATATGCCTCCTGTTGCACTAATGCTGTTTGAAGAAGCTCTCTAGCCCTCCATGTTTCAACCGCCACTGGAGAATCACCTTCAACTGGGAGAGCCGCTGATTGTGTCGCCATAGCGATCATATTATCCAATGGGTTAGAAAAATGACCCGATGGTGTCGGCACATACTGGGGCGGTGTATTATTCAGACAAGGTGGCTCCGTCATGCGCGGTTGAGCCGGCGCTCCAGCCCCAGGCGCTTCGACCCGGTTTATCTCTGGTTGGTTACTGGTCCCTGTTCCAGGCGTGCAGAAGAGATTCCTCGCCTCGTAAACCGGCAGCAGACGACTCCGGTGCCTCCTTCTCATGATTTCATTTGAAGCGTTCTAATCCAACGAGAGCCGAAAGGAACTATCCTGGACCCGTTTTGCCTGAGCATCCAAAACAGCTCGCTCCGCTGTCATCCTAGCATCCTCTGTCGCCAGGTCTTCCTTGGCATGCGCTACCTCGTCACGCAGTTTTGCAATTTCCGCGTTATGCTGAACTTGATTTGCCGGGTTAACCTCTGTTGTTAACAAGGCTGTTAGTTTATCCAGCAAATCAGTCAAAACCTGAGCCGGTGAGCGCACAAGGCCTCCTGCCCCAGCTGCCATCGCCGTCACTGACCCGGAGACCATTGCTGCTGCAGTCAAAGAATTCTGCCTAGGCTGTGTACCGGCCATGAAGATTGCGACCCTGTTCGGCGGCTCATAGGGGTCCAAAATATTGTCGCCATCGGAACAACACCCAAGCCTACCGTCTTGCAGTTGATACAATGAAGTAGTCTCGCCCGTGGACGACTCACCGTTAGAATAGATGGTCGTCTCACCACCAGACATGGATCATTCATCAAATTTTGCCCCATGGATGAATCCCACGAAGGCACGTTTCATGGCAGGCTGAGCTCGGGCGGATCATGCACGCTGAGTCGTCTCGATGATGTCGGTGTAGATGTCCAGCTCAGGGCCCGGCTCGCCAATCTTGCCGATGAAGACGTGAATTCCGCCGAAGGGGACCTAGTACCTGTACTTAATTGAGCCAGCCTCGGGGCCCCAGCCTGCATCGTTGATGTAGAGCTTGCTGCGATGACTCTTGGTCATCCGGCCCATAGCGTATCCCTTGATCCCTTCTAAGCTTCCCATTAAGAACTCGAAACCACCGTGCGCTGGCCCCATGGTGGGCGCCAACTGTCGTGGAATAGTCACGGTAGATGTCCTAGTGTGAGGACTTAGTCGTGGAGCCATCACAACTAGGTTAGCTTAAAGGGGTTTAATGGAACAGAAGACATAGGAGTTTATACTGGTTCAGCACCTTGCGGTGAAGGTAAAGGCCTAATCCAGTTTGAGGTGGTATTGCTTATGTCTCGATTACCAGGGAGCGAATACGCTTGACCTAGCTTTCGATCTCTTGTTTCTTGCCCTGAACCGCCACCGGGTCGTCCCTTTATATACATAGGTTGACGCCCAGCGGCTCACGGAGTCCCGGTCGGCTCATAGACAACGTGCCCGGCTTGGTGACTAACTATACTTGCCTTACAATATAAGACAAACACATATGGTGGTTTACCCCTATGGGCCTTAAGTCGCCCTTAGGCCTCAGGCCCTTGCTTCATGAACCGACATCTTCAATATCCTCATGGGCTTCATATTGACGAACCGCCATAGGTATAACCCGGCCCCTCCTGGGCAGGTCATACCTAATAGTCATATCCCCAACACATAGGGTCCGCACGCTAAACGTTCGATGATGATATGTATTATGAGTTATGTGTTTTTGATGACTGAAGTTTGTTTGGAGTCCCGGATGAGATCACAGACATGAAGAGGAGTCTCAAAATGGTTGAGACATAAAGATTGATATATTGGACCATGTTATTCGGACACCGGAAGAGTTTCGGGAAGTTTCGGGTAAAACCGGAGTGTCGAAGGGGTTACCGGAACCCCCCCGGGGAACTAATGGGCCACCATGGGCCTTAGTGGAGAGAGAGGAAGGTGGCTAGGGCAGCCCCCCCCCCCCTTGGAGTCCAAATAGGACAAGGGAAGGGAGGGCGGCGCCCCCCTTTCCTACTCCCTCTCCCTCTCCTTCCTTCCCCCTCTCTCCCTTGTGGTGGAATCCTACTAGGACTAGTAGTCCTAGTAGGACTCCTCTCTTGGGGCGCGCCCTAGGGGCCGGCCAGCCTCCCCCTTGCTCCTTTATATACGGGGTCAGGGGGCACCCTAGAACACACAAGTTAAATTCAACCGTGTGCGGTACCCCATCCACAGTTACACACCTCGATCATACCATCATAGTGCTTAGGTGAAGCCCTGCGCCGCTAGCATCATCATCACCGTCGCCACGCCGTTGTGCTGGCGGAACTCACCTTCGCCCTCAACTGGATCAAGAGCACGAGGGACATCAACGAGCTGAATGTGTGCTGAACACGGAGGTGTTGTACGTTCGGTACTTGATCGGTTGGATCGCGAAGAAGTTCGACTACATGAACTGCGTTATTGAAAGGCTTCCGCTTTCGGTCTACGAGGGTACATGGACACACTCTTGATACGTCTCCAACGTATCTATAATTTTTTATTGTTCCATGCTATTATATTACCCCTTTTGGATGTCTATGGGCTTTATTTTACACATTTATATCATTTTTGGGACTAACCTACTAACCGGAGGCCCAGCCCGTATTGCTGTTTTTTTGCCTATTTCGGTATTTCGAAGAAAAGGAATATCAAACGGAGTCCAAATGGAATGAAACCGTCGGGAGTGTGATTTTTGGAACAAACGCGATCTAGAGGACTTGGAGTGCAAGCCAAGAAGCAGCCGAGGCGGCCACGAGATAGGAGCCCCCCCCCTGTAGGGCCCCCCCCCTGTAGGGCCCCCCCCCCGTCTCGTGGGCCCATCGGGCGGCCACCGACGTACTTCTTCCTCCTATATATACCTACGTACCCCAAAAACATCCAGGGATCACCCGAAACACAATTTCCACCGCTGTAACCTTCTGTATCCGCGAGCCCATCTTGGAGCCTTCGCCGGTGTTCTGCCGGAGGGGGAATCGACCATGGAGGGCTTCTACATCAACACCATAGCCCTTTCATTGAGTTGTGAGTAGTTTACCATAGACCTACGGGTCCATAGTTATTAACTAGATGGCTTCTTCTCTCTTTTTGGATCTCAATACAATGTTCTCCCCCTCTCTTGTGGAGATCTATTCAATGTAATCTCTTTTTGCGGTGTGTTTGTCGAGATCCGATGAATTGTGGGTTTATGATCAAGTTTATCTATGGATAATAAATTTAATCTTCTCTGAATTCTTTTATATGATTGAGTTATCTTTGCAAGTCTCTTTGAATTATCGGTTTGGTTTGGCCTACTAGATTGATCTTTCTTGCCATGGGAGAAGTGCTTAGCTTTGGGTTCAATCTTGCGGTGTTCTTACCCAGTGACAGAAAGGGTTGCAAGACACATATTGTATTGTTGCCATCGAGGATAAAAAGATGGGGTTTATATCATATTGCATGAGTTTATCCCTCTACATCATGTCATCTTGCTTAAGGCGTTACTCTGTTCTTATGAACTTAATACTCTAGATGCAGGCAGGAGTCGGTCTACTTGTTATGGACGTGATGCCTATATACATGATCATGCCTAGATAATCTGATAATTATTCGCTTTTCTATCAATAGCTCGACAGTAATTTGTTCACCCACCGTAATACTTATGCTATCTCGAGAGAAGCCTCTAGTGAAACCTATGGCCCCCGGGTCTATCTCCTATCATATTTGCTTCCAATCTACTTTTATTTGCATCTTTACTATTTGCGTCTATATTATAAAATACCAAAAATATATTTATCTTATCATACTATCTCTATCAGATTTCACTTTCACAAATGGCCGTGAAGGGATTGACAACCCCTTTATCGCGTTGGTTGCGAGTTCTCAGTTTGTTTGTGTAGGTGCGTGGGACTTTTGAGAAGCCTCCTACTGGATTGATACCTTGGTTCTCAAAACTGAGGGAAATACTTACGCTACACTTGCTGCATCACCCTCTCCTCTTCGGGGAAAACCAACGGAAGCTCAAGACGTAGCAAGAAGGATTTCTGGCGCCGTTGCTGGGGAGGTCTTCGCTCAAGTCAAGACATACCAAGTACCCATCACAAACCCATCTCCCTCGCATTTACACTATTTTCCATTTGCCTCTCATTTTCCTCTCCCCCACTTCACCCTTGTCGTTTTATTCGCCCTCTCTTTCCCAATCTCCTCCTCTCTTTTTGCTTGCCTTTTTCCGTTTTCCCGTGTGTTAGTTTGTTTACCTTGTCGTTATGGCTAGTCTCCCTATCCTCATTATTACTCCCGAACATGAAATCCTCAATTTTAAACAAAGGAAGGGAGAAAATTTAAAAGATGCTTGGCATAGAATTTGCAATGCTCAAAATAGATCTACTAGGAAGCTTTATGTCTGCATTCTGGGAACGGGGGTACCCAGACTTGCCTGCCTGCGACCTGCGGCGTGGCTCAAGGAGTGGCCCAGTATGTCCCATCTTCATCAACACATGCTCAAGACCCTCGCGAGGGACCAAGCCTCGCGGGGCGGACGACAGGAAGCTTCCTCAGGCACGGCCTCGTCAGGCTGGCTCGCGAGGAGGCGGAGAGATCAAGGCGGGGTACCTCACGAGGTGCCCGTGACGCAAGCCATGACGACCAAAGCCAGGCGGGAGCCAGGCGGGCGCCTGCCTGCGCAGAGTCCTTGTTTCCTCTTTGGTGCAAAGGGGGCAAGCGCAGGCAAGAGTATCAAGCAAAGGCAACCATTTCGGTGCAACAAGACCAAGACCAGCAGAACGGCAGGATGGAAGTCATCATGGAGCCCAAGCCGGCGTCACCGTCAGAGCCTTTGGCAGGCGAGGACCGACTTTAGTCAGGATAAGTGTACTAGATGTTCCCCTTCAAAATGGCCAATTGTTGGCGCCCTTCCCGCTCAATATTTGGGAAGAGGACCAGGGCCTTGCTCTATAAATAGGACTAGCCACCACAAGAGTAGGGCAGCTAGAGATCAGTCAGTCCAGCGGCATCTCGAGATCCATCAATCCACAGGGGACGACAATCCGAACCTTAGCCATATCCACCCACACAAGAACTCCTCCCCTCGCGAGGAAGTTCTTCCTTGTATTGTTCATCATCACCCCCTGAGGCAATCCACCACACCCCAAACTAGAGTAGGGTATTACACCACAATGGTGGCCCGAACTAGTATAAACATGGTGTCCCTTGTGTTGTTCTTCTTGTAGTTTAGATCCTTGCGAGGAGATGAGACGTAGGTAGGTAGGAGGTGCGATCTCCGCGTGCACCCCGGAGTTCGAACCTAGAGGGTCTGCCAGAACCCGAAATCCGACATTTGGTGCGCCAGGTAGGGGTGCACCGGAATCCGCCTTCCGCCGCCCTGTGTTTCGCCGCCCCTCGCAACCATGTCAAATGCTCGTCGAGCCCGCGCCGAGCGCCGGGCCGCTCTTGCCACTCACGTCGCCCAGACCGCCCCCGTCGGCGGGTGCCGCCGCTGTTCCCCGTCGCCTGCCGTCAACGCCGCCACCGGCCCGGCGGGGAATGAGCAGCAGGCGTCGTCCCTGCATCCTTTGGTGCGGCGAGAAGGTCGCACCGCCACCCCGTCGCTGACTCCAGCCGGTTCCTCGTCCCACGTCCGTCGCACTCCTGCGGACGCGCACGCCGCACTGCTCCTTGCGCGGGAACTCCTGCACTACCGTCCCATCGATGACCTCTACGACGAGTGGCTCGCCCGCATCACTAAGCTCGTCAGCGCCGCTGGGGCCTCCCCTGCGCCATCCCTCTTGCTGCATCGCGCCCCGCCTTGCGTGGGCGATGAAGCTCCGGGGGCTCCTCAGCTGCCTCCCCCTCAAGAAGGCGCCTTGGCCCCAAGGCGCGTGGCCCCTGGACAGAACCCGCTCCGTCCGGCACCAGCACAGCAAGAGAAGAGATGCCAAGAGATCCCTCGTCCCCAAGAAGCTGCCCATGTGCTCCCCGCACCGGCCTGTCATGACCGCGCTCCTGCTCCAGCGTGCCAAGACCCCGCGCTGCTCCAGATGGCAGCGCATGGAGACTTCCAAGATCAAGCCCTCCGTCACCAAAGGCCTCCCGTGACCACTGCAGGCTATCGTGCCTTCACCGCCGAGTTGCGCGGCGTGGCCTGGCCGGGCAAGTTCAAGCCAGATCTGCCCCAATGCTACGATGGCATGGCCGACCCTGCGGAGTTCCTCCAGCTCTATGAGCTAGGCATTGAAGCCGCCAACGAGGACGAGAAGGTCATGGCAAACTGGTTTCCCATGGCGCTCAAGGACGGCGCCCGCACCTAGCTCCTAAACCTGGCTCCTGGCACGATTTCCTCCTGGGACGAGATGCGCACCCGATTCATCGCCAACTTCCAAGGCACCCGCGACCGGCCCCCGACCATGAGTGACTTGCGCTACATCAAGCAGCAGCTAGGAGAGACCCTGCAGAAGTTCATCCAGCGTTTCAACAATGCTCGCCTTAAGATCCCCAGGGTGTCTGAGGAGGCCATCATCTCAGCCTTCTCCGACGGTGTGCGTGACGTCAAGATGAAAGAAGAGCTTGCGATCCATGAAGACTTGTGCACCTCCCTGGAGCTGTTCAACTTGGCGACCAAGTGCGCCAGGGCTGAGGAAGGACGCCTTTCCCTCCTCGAGCTGCCGGCTGCCGACCCAGAAGAGAAGAAGCCCAAGGTCAAGGACATGAAGCGCAAGGGGGCTGCCGTGCTTACAGCAGAGCCGGACACCAAGCGGGGCAGGGATCAGCCTGAGTCATCCAAGGGTAGCCGGTACTGCGTGTACCACGACCTCCACGCCCACAACACCAACGAATGCCAAGATCTTAGGGCCGTGCGGGACGTCCGTGCCGGCCGACGCCCCGAGCGCAACGACCAGGGCTATGGCCGAGGAGGAGGAAGAGGTGGAGGACGATGGGAAGACTGTGGCCCTCGCCAAGGGTGGCAGGACCGATCTCGCGAGGACCGCTGGCAGGACCAGCCTCGCGAGGGAGGATGGAGGGATCAGCCTCGCAAGGATCATCCACAAGGCAACGCAGGACTCCCTCCTCTGCCACCACAGCCGAGGAGGAATGAAGACAATCATCAGGACGAGGGGGCTGGGGGCTTCCAGGAGCTGCGCGCAATCGCTTGCATCTTGGGCGGCGTGCAGGCCCCAGCCTCTCAGCGCATCTTCAAGCAGTTTGCTCGCGAAGTGAATGCAGTCCTCCCCAAGCTCGAGGCCACATGCCCCCTCAGGTGGTCAGCGTGCGCCATCACATTCAGCTCAACGGATCAGCTCAAGTGCGCGGCCACAGCCGGAGTCCTCCGGATGCTTTGTTCCCCAATCATCAGCAATGTGCAAGTCACCAGGACCCTCATCGATGGTGGAGAAGGGCTCAATGTCCTATCCATCGAGACATTCAACAATCTCCAAGTGCCATACAATCAGCTTCAGCCAACCAAGCCTTTCTCAGGAGTCACTAACGGTTCCACAGTTCCAATAGGGCAGGTCCGCCTTCCTGTCACCTTCGGGAAGCGCGACAACTACCGCACTGAGCTCATTGACTTTGACGCCGCGCACATTCGCCTGCCGTACAATGCCATCCTCGGGTACCCAGCTCTGGCCAAGTTCATGTCCGTGACTCATCACGGCTACAATGTCCTCAAGATGCCAAGAAGCGGTGGGGTCATCACGGTGCCTTGTGAAGAGAGAGACGATGTGTGTTCTTTGGAGCGTGCTTTTCAAGCTGCGTCAATTGAAGACCCAGATCACAGGAGCGAAAGGCTTCCCGAGGCAGTCCCTAAGAAGAAGAAGGCATCGCCTGGCCAGAACCCTCGGGAGGTAGGCCCCTCAGAGTCTGCGCCCGTTCCAGGGACGCCTCCTTTTGTTGCATAGGAAGGCGCGCCCGGCGCCCTCCTCGAGCAAGGCTTGGGGGCTCTCTCCTGGAGGGCCATCGACTTTGCTAAGATCACGAGGGAGGCGCTCGGGCACCACTTGGAGGTGTATTTCAAAGCACGTTTCCCTCAGGAAGGAGCAAGGCAAGGAGGGCCAAACCCTCAGGAGTTCGTCAGCGAGATCATTCAGGAGCTGCAGGAGTCAAGAGTCATGAGTGGCAGCCTCCGCTCACCCGCCATAGCTCCCCATCTGGGCGAGGATGGTGGGTTGCACGTCTGCATCGACATACCAAGGCTCAACCGAGCCGCCTCTTAGGAGCGCCTCTGGCCCTCACGCGTGGGACGCTGCGAAGGTCCACCCCACAACTATGTTCGCATGCCTTACGGCCTGCCGAATGCGGCTGCTGTGTGCCAGCGCCTCATGAGGAGCATCCTGGAGGATCAAGCGGCCAGGCATTCCACAGTCCTGGCCATTGTTGAGGAAATCGTTAACTGGTAGCTTCTCGGTTGGCTGGTGAGTAGGGGATTAATCGGCTAATAGGCAAGTTAATCGGCCATTTAATCAATTAATCGGACGATTTATTGGTTTATAGGCTACTCGGTGACCCTACGAGTAGGGATTAATCGGCAAGTTAAATGGTTAATCGGATGAATTCTTGAACATGAGTCCTGGCAGAGATGGAGATGGTCCGCGAGGAGCCACCAGCGCCTCCTGAGCCTCCCGAGGCTCCTGGGCCTGGGGGCTCGTAAAGATCGGCTTCCGCAGTGCACGACGTCTGCTACCTCAGCTTCCCTTCATCTTCAACATCATCAGGTGACATCCTTCGAGTTTCATTTTCAGCTCGGAGCGCCCTCAGGGCTGCATCGTTCCCAGGCCGTGTGGGTCCGTCCCTGCGGCATGTATCCCTTTTGGTTCATGTTTTTAGCTTACTTTATTGGGGGCGCCCCTCGGGCTGCATTATCCCCAAGCCACTCGGGCCTGACCCAGTGGCATGTATCCCTCTCGCGTTTATTCAGGTCTTGCGTTTGACCCACCATGATCATTACTTGATACTTGTGGCGGCACCCTTCTTCCTCCATGCCGGTTGCTTGCACGTTAAAGGGGGGTACCTGAGCATCGTGACTCATGGACTCTTACTGGCTCTCCAGCCCTCACCTCCTGGCCTTGTCCATGGCATCGTGACCTGGCATACCAGCGATGGCTGAGCTCGCTCGAGGGCCGGGACCCGAGGACGTAGAGCGTCAGCATCTAACCAAATTTGCAGGAACACATTACATGTAAAGGCCCAGAGCCAGGCGCAACCCGCCTTGAGGTAGGGCCCCGTGAGTCCCACGCTGGCTCACGGGTGCCCAGATACACCTCGTCAAGCCCTACCGTGCCAGCCACGTGTCAGGGCGGGGCTGTACACGCCCCGGGGGCTCCTCCCGGAGGGGAGCCCCCTCCCACGCACTAGTGGAAGCACCATGCTCCGTGCTGGCTGACGACACTGCCGAGGAGCGGCTATGCCCATACACATACGGAAGCGCTATGCTCCACGCTGGTGATAAACAACTGAGGGTGGCCCTCGGCTGCATCAACCTCAGGGAGCCCAGAGCTCAGTGTCCGGCCTCATCATAATGCCTCCCCACGGGAGTGCCGCGCGAGGGGGCTAAGCACGGGGACTATGCCTGGGTCACGCCCAGACGCACGCCACCCAGCCAGGCCCCTCGGGCCTGGTTCGTCGCACATCTCTCCCCGAGCGGAGCCAAGGTACGAAGGCCATTTGAACGTCAAGGGGGACTCCTGAGCATCGCGACTCAGGAGCCTAACTGGTCACGTGGCCCCTCACCCCTTAGTTCCGAAAGGCTAATGGCGGTTGAGGTATGCATGGGGCCGGGCTCTACCGACGTAGAACGGTAAATCTGTTCATACATCTCCCCTCCCTACTTGCTATCCGCGCGTCAAGGGGGACTCCTGAGCATCGCGACTCAGGAGCCTAACTGGTCACGTAGCCCCTCACTCCTTGGTCCCGTCCTGGTTTCCGGTCGAGGCTAACGGCGGCTGAGGTATGCGCGGGGTCAGGCTCTGCCGACGTAGAACACAAGCAAGTAGGAAGGAAAAACGCAAATCTCAAGGAATTCAAAAGCAAATGTTATAGTCCATAGATTGTTTTCACAACGCCAAACACAAGTTTAAACGCCTCCACGAGGCATGATACATGTTGCAGGAGCTGAAAGCGGAACAGGAGCCGCGAAGGGGTCACTTTCTGGCAGTGCCATCGCTGGCGACGGAGCTGCGCTGGGCGGTTTCGCCTCGTGGAGCCTCAAGATCGGCAGCACCTCGCCTTGGCTTGGTGCTGAAGGCACGGAACCTCGCCAGCAGAGCCTCCGCTCGACCCTTCACAGCTTCAGTAGCGGCAGCGGCAAGCTCGCCACTCACAGGCTCCAGCAGGCTGTCAAGGTCAACGTTGGGGTCGCGAAGGTAGACATGGGTGAAGACGCGCGTCAGTGCTATAGAAGAAAGGACATGCGCCTCAGCCTCAGCCATGGGGCCAAGGCAGATCACGACATCTTCAAGGGCGCGGACCAGGAAGGGAAGCAACTTGGCGGGGCCATCCTCGGCGCCGGCCAGCGGACTCTCCAGGTCGCTATCATAAAGCGTCTTCAGCAAGGCGCAAGCCTTCTCCTCCAGCTTCACGAAGGCCACGCGGTCCTCGGCCAGGACCCGCGCCTTGCCGTCCAGCTCGATCTTCTTCGCCTCCAACGCCTGCTCCAGCGTATCTAAGCGGCCATCGCGCTCATCAAGCTCGGCATCCCGGTCCTTGGCGGCAGTCTCGCGAGCCTTCATCTCTTCCTCCTTCTCCTGGCAGCCACGGGCCTCCTTAGCAAGCTGGTCATGCAGGCCTTGCAGCTCGCTCTCCAGCGCCTTGCAGCGACCCCGGACATCTGCAACCTCACCCAAGGCGGCGTCGTGAGTGGCCTTGGCCTGAAGGATGGCCTGCTTCTCCTCGTCACAGGCCATCGCGGCCTGAACCAGCGCCGCTCGAACTGAAGCATCAGAGCGGACCCAGTCGGAGGCCAGCTCCAGGCGCCCGACTACCAAGCGAGGGTCGGCGCCTTGAAGATCTCCTTGCAGCCGGTCTAGCTCAGCAGCACCACGATCCAGAATAGTAGGAGTCGGAGAAATGGCAGTTGGCGGAGTAGGAGGAGAAGGCGGCAGCGTGATCACAGCACCATGAGTGGGGACCTTCTGCGCCCCGATGACTGCGGCAGTGGCGTCAGGAGAAGACACCTCGAGAGTCGCTTGGGCACGAGGGCTGAGCTCGCCCCAGCACGCCCCGCCTGGCCACGCGAGGATGACCAGGTAGTAGAAGCCCGGGCCTTGCCGCACCCTTATCTCGTGGGTGGAAGTGCTGCCCCGGACGAAGCCTCAGGGGCCCCCTTCAGCTTTTTCTCCGCAGGCGCCGACCTAGCCAAGGAATATGAACGTCAAGCCTCAGCAACAAAGCAAGAAGCAAAACGAGAATCAAGCACTTACTGGTCATCGCCCGCGGACTCAAGCAACCTCCGGCCGAACTTGAAGCCCGAGAGCCGGCTGCTCGGGTCAACCTCAGGAGCCTTGGGAGCAGGAGGCACGTCTGCAGATCGCCTCGGAGCCGGAGCAGGCCCGTGGAGAACCAGCCCCGACCTGTCCTTCTTCGGGATCAGGGGCGAGCTCTCACCGCCTCGCTCGTCGCCATCCTCGTCGTCGTCCGACTAAGAGCACGGGACCTGAGCCGAGGAAGGGGCTCTCTCGACTCCCCGTCGGTCGCCTCAGAATCGGGCTCCTCTTCCTGCCCCTCTTCTTCATCCTCTCTACCGGAGTCGCTAGAGGACATGTTCACCGTTGTCCGGGCCGCTAGGTTCTCAAGAACCTCCGCGGGCACAGGCCCGTCCCCCTTGAAAGCGGGCATGGAGTTCACCACCTGCTCCCAATCATCCCGAAGGAAAAGGGGTACAGGAGCACCCTCCAGTCTCACCACGTCTCCCCCAACCAAGGATTGGAGGACCGCGGCTAGATCTTCGTCGTCCAAGACTACAAGGCTCGGGCGAAGCCTCCACAGCGGGAGCGAGTGTTCCCGAAGCGGAGCCACCTGGTGCTCCAGGAACTCCCTCAGGAGCGACGCCCCGGTCAGCTTCACCGTCGCCATGTTGCCCGGCCACAGGTCCGCGTCCATCCTCTCCAGCACTGGCTTCGCGCGGGGATCGACGAGCTCCGCGTGAAACCAAGCGTCGACGGCCATAGGCTGCCTCGTGGGAAGGATCAGCCGGGGGTGGATGCGCCCAGCATCCACCATGACCCACTTGCTCCGAAAGCCTCCAATCCTCTTCTCGGGCTTCGAGATAGCATTGGATCTGGAGTACGCAACGAAGCTCGCGCACACAATGATGGGGCCGTGAGAAACCCGGAGGTAAAAGTAATGGCGCAGCAAGGCCACTGAGGGCTTTACCCCAACATGAGCCTCGCAGTAGTAGGCGAAAATCGCCAGGAGAAGAACAGAGTTGGGATGGAGGTGCAGAGCTTGCAGGTTGTAATGGCGGAGAACAGAAAAGAAGAACTCGGAAAAGGGAGGCACCAGACCGGCGGCGATGGCACTCACGAAGAGCGTGTAGAAGGTGCTTCCTTGGTCCTCGGGAAGGGCAGAGCCAACCTTGAGCACCGCCGCCCCGTCGTTGCCTTGCACCGCCATCATTTGGCGCGCCCGGGCAAGGTTCTTCTCCGACACGTTCGGAGAATCCAAAGCGGGCGAGTACCAAGCTCCGGCCGGGGTCTGGCGAGGCGCCATGCCTTGCTAGGACACAGGGTTGGAGTAGATCTGGGGATTTCGGAAGCGAGAAGGATGAGAGCGAGAAAGGGGATCTAGGCAATGACTGGAGAAGGCAAAGAAGGTAAGCATGGCCGGGTACCGCTCACTTGTCAATCCGTGCAGTTGTCGAGGCATCGTGGGGAAGTAGGGATGCCCACGTCCAATCAACCACCACGCGGCGCCCAAGGCTGCAGGCTGTTGGGGCCCGCGGCGCTTCGCACTTGCCCCTTCGCTTCTCTGCTAAGCCAAGTCCAGGCGCACCTTGGGCCCGGGGACTACTGTTGGCATTCTAGGAACGGGGGTACCCAGACTTGCGTGCCTGCAGCCTGCAGCATGGCTCAAGGAGTGGCCCAGTATGGCCCATCTTCATCAACACATGCTCAAGACCCTCGCGAGGGGCCAAGCCTCGCAGGGCGGACGACAGGAAGCTTCCTTAGGCACGGCCTCGTCAGGCTGGCTCGCGAGGAGGCAGAGAGATCAAGGTGGGTTACCTCATGAGGTGCCCGTGATGCAAGCCATGACGACCAAAGCTAGGAGGGCGCCAGGCGGGCGCCAGCCTGCG
This sequence comes from Triticum aestivum, assembly GCF_018294505.1. NCBI lineage: Eukaryota > Viridiplantae > Streptophyta > Magnoliopsida > Poales > Poaceae > Triticum > Triticum aestivum. Next base: position 154,391,049 of record NC_057801.1, read on the forward strand.
CAGAGTCCTTGTTTCCTCTTTGGTGCAATGGGGGCAAGCGCAGGCAAGAGTATCAAGCAAAGGCAACCATTTCAGTGCAACAAGACCAAGACCAGCAGAACAGCGGGATGGAAGTCAACATGGAGCCCAAGCCGGTGTCACCGTCAGAGCCTTTGGCAGGCGAGGACCGACTTTAGTTAGGATAAGTGTACTAGATGTTCCCCTTCAAAATGGCCAATTGTTGGCGCCCTTCCCGCTCAATATTTGGGAAGAGAACCAGGGCCTTGCTCTATAAATAGGACTAGCCACCACAAGAGTAGGGCAGCTAGAGATCAATCAGTCCAGTGGCATCTCGAGATCCATCAATCCACAGGGGACGGCAATCCGAACCTTAGCCAGATCCACCCACACAAGAACTCCTCCCCTCGCGAGGCAGTTCTTCCTTGTATTGTTCATCATCAGCCCCTGAGGCAATCCACCACACCCCAAACTAGAGTAGGGTATTACACCACAATGGTGGCCCAAACTAGTATAAACCTAGTGTCCCTTGTGTTGTTCTTCGTGTAGTTTAGATCCTTGCAAACCGATGAGACATAGGTAGGTAGGAGGTGCGATCTCGCGTGCACCCCAGAGTTCGAACCTAGAGGGTCTGCCCGAACCCGAAATCCGACACTTTCTACTTCCGTTCTTCTCCGCAATTTTTATGTAGGCATCACTGCTTGGAATAGATGTGTTCTTGATACTGTTGGCGGAGGTGATTTCTTGAGTAGCCATACGTTTGATGCTTATAATGCTATGTTAGATTTGTTTGGCCCACCACCTCTTTTGGTTAATGGAACTGTTTTAACCTTAGAACACGTTATGCAACGGCTTGACATTATTGAAAATAAAATTGCCACTGTTGAGTTGGTTGAAAATTTGGATAAAAAGATTCATAATCTTATCACTCAATATGAATCTAGGATTGGAGTTACTTTGAAAAATCTTAAAGAGAAAGAACCTATAGTTAATGAAAAAATAGATCTTGATTCTTCTAGAATTGGTAAACTTGAGGATATAATTACCAACTTAGGTTCGGCGTTTTCTCCCATGAAAAACACTCCAAAACCCACTACAAAAACCACCAAGTTTATTTATGCTCCTAAAAATAAGGGTGAAACTTCTAGTAAGGGAGACGTGTCGGTGTAGTGAAAACCAGGGCTACACTAACCGCCGGGCATGGGCCACGACTGTATGCAATTACGCTAAAGAGGATCCATCTTCGCCGACAAGCGCTACATCGGCAAGCAAGACTCAAGCTACCTTCCCGGCAAGGAGCATCCTGCCCTGCTAGGGAGGACAGATACAAGGCCCCGGCAAGAGGAGCTTGCCGGGAAGGCCATCCAAGGCATCTCAAGGAACTTGCCGCGACGCGCCACGTGTCCTGGCAAGGCCCGGCGAGCGACAAGCTTCCGGGCGCGACAAGACAACGACCGCGGCAAGCAAAGATACCACCCTGTACCCGCGCTCCAGCACATCCACTAACGTGTCGCCCTAGGGCCTTTCCAGGCGCGCGTGGCGAGAGGCTGTGCAGCCAGCGGTACGCGGTGGCAAGCGGCGCTGACAAGATTGCCATCGTGGCAAGCGGTGGCGCCCCTGACGGTCTGTTTCGGTACTATTTAGGTGACACAGACGGGCAATTAATGCCCTTGTCCCCAGCCGCCAGGGTTAGGTATGATAACACTGTACAGGTAGCTGTACCTACCTCAGTACCCTTCCATTTTTGCCCTTTACCTCCGTTGCCATGTCGGTAACCCCTTGAGCATATAAAAGGAGGCCCGTATGCAACGGAGAGGGGGGTTTTTTTTGGGGTTCGGCTCATTCGAAACATCAGGAACACTCTCACGCTTGGTCTGGCAGCGTCCATCGCTCCTGAGCAAGAATTCAATACACACAAACAAGCAGCAGTAGGGTTTTACGCATCCGTGCGGCCCGAAGCTGGGTAAAACTGCTCGCGGGTACTGCCTCGATCCGCTCTTTGCGCGGTCTCCGCCTCCCTCCGAACCGAAAGGGGCCCGGTCCCCATAGGTGTTGGTGGATCAGTTTCCCCGACATCTTTGGCGCGCCAGGTAGGGGGTCTTCGGCGGCAGCTGTTCCGTCCACGTCAAGGATCAGCTATTCTTCATCGTCATGGCTCCTAAGAAGCAGGCGACCAAAAGAACGACGCCAGTGCGGCAACAGAAAAGCTAAGTCATGCGAAACTTTAGATATTTTCTTTCTATATAAGGTTATCCGCCTCGGAGATCTTGTTCTTTGTATGGAAAACCTGTGCGCGGAGGAACCAACTCGTAGCTAGTTGCGCCCTTACTTTGTTTCGAGTCCGCTCAACAACTTAAGTGAGCTGCGACTAGTTGCGACAAGGTTTCTTGTCGGTAGCGGCACCGCCAGTAGGCTGCTGATGTTCCGCACTCAGCGCTCGCGGCTCGGGTGCCTGCGCCGACAAGTTCCCTAAAAGCGTAGGGTGTACGTACAAAGAGAGGTTGAACAGGAAGATACCATGCACTATTTATTTGAGATTTCTGCATAGACCTGTATGCCAAGGAACCTTCTCGGGGCTAGTTGCGCTCCATGTTCCCTCGAGTCCGCTCGGCAACTTGTGCGGTTGCGCTAGAGCCAAGAAGGTAAACCTTTCCAGGAGGCGACGTTCCCGAATAGCCGCTAAGGGCCCGTTCCCTCAAGCGCTGCTGGCTGGATCGTACGCACCGGAAAGCATTCCAGCAGGCATAGGGAATATGTAGCAGAAGTCAAAATTTGCAAGTGAGTTAAGTGCACTTCAGATGCTAATCACTTGTCATGTTTAAACGCAGTTATGGCCCGGGGGCTGGCAACGCCCTTAAGACCAATCTTCTTGGTGTCAAGAATGACGAAGTTCTTCGCCATAAGCCTTTCCGGCAACGATCTTGCCGGGAGCCGGTGTCAAGAACAACAAAGTTCTTCGCCATAAGCCTTCCCGATGACGATCTTGCCGGGGGCCGGTGTCAAGGACGAGGAAGTTCTTCGCCATAAGCCTTCTCGGCAACAAGCTTGCCGGAAGCCGGCATCGAGAACGTCAAAGTTCTCTGCTGAAGATAAAAAGCCTTCCTGGCAACGAGCTTGCCGGAAGCCGGCATCGAGAACGTCAAAGTTCTTTGCTAAAGATAAAAGCCTTCCTGGCAACGAGCTTGCCGGAAGCCGGCATCGAGAACGTCAAAGTTCTCTGCTGAAGATAAAAGCCTTCTTGGCAACAAGCTTGCCGGAAGCCGGCATCGAGAACGTCAAAGTTCTCTGCTGAAGATAAAAGCCTTCTCGGCAACAAGCTTGCCGGAAGCCGGCATCGAGAATGTCAAAGTTCTCTGCTGAAGATAAAAGCCTTCTCGGCAACAAGCTTGCCGGAAGCCGGCATCGAGAACGTCAAAGTTCTCTGCTGAAGATAAAAGCCTTCTCGGCAACAAGCTTGCCGGAAGCCGGCATCGAGAACGTCAAAGTTCTCTGCTGAAGATAAAAGCCTTCCCGGCAACAAGCTTGCCGGAAGCCGGCATCGAGAACGTCAAAGTTCTCTGCTGGAGATAAAAAGCCTTCTTGGCGATGAGCTTGCCGGAAGCCAGCGTCGAGAACGTCAAAACTCTCCGCGAGAAACATAAGACCTCCCGGCAACAGCCTTGCCGGGAGCAAGAAAGGAAACAAAGCAACACTCTGGCATCGAGATCTATAGAGTTCTCTGCCAGAAAATTTCCATGGAAGTAGGCTCGGGGGTTTGTAGCTTCTTTGAGTGCAACAACAACCAAGGCCCATGCCAAGCTTGGTCCCGTCTCCAGCGTCGAATTCATGAAGTTCTCCGCTGCAGCCGGGCCCGGGGGCTACTGTCGGTGTAGTGAAAACCAGGGCTACACTAACCGCCGGGCATGGGCCACGACTGTATGCAATTACGCTAAAGAGGATCCATCTTCGCCGACAAGCGCTACATCGGCAAGCAAGACTCAAGCTACCTTCCCGGCAAGGAGCATCCTGCCCTGCTAGGGAGGACAGATACAAGGCCCCGGCAAGAGGAGCTTGCCGGGAAGGCCATCCAAGGCATCTCAAGGAACTTGCCGCGACGCGCCACGCGTCCCGGCAAGGCCCGGCGAGCGACAAGCTTCCGGGCGCGACAAGACAACGACCGCGGCAAGGCGCTTGCCGCGGCAAAGCTACCACCCTGTACCCGCGCTCCAGCACATCCACTAACGTGTCGCCCTGGGGCCTTACCAGGCGCGCGTGGCGAGAGGCTGTGCAGCCAGCGGTACGCGGTGGCAAGCGGCGCTGACAAGATTGCCATCGTGGCAAGCGGTGGCGCCCCTGACGGTCCATTTCGGTACTGTTTAGGCGACACAGACGGGCAATTAATGCCCTTGTCCCCTGCCGCCAGGGTTAGGTATGATAACACTGTACATGTAGCTGTACCTACCTCAGTACCCTTCCATTTTTGCCCTTTACCTCCGTTGCCATGTCGGTAACCCCTTGAGCATATAAAAGGAGGCCCGTATGCAACGAAGAGGGGGGTTTTTTGGGGGGTTCGGCTCATTCGAAACATCAGGAACACTCTCACGCTCGGTCTGGCAGCGTCCATCGCTCCTGAGCAAGAATTCAATACACACAAACAAGCAGCAGTAGGGTTTTACGCATCCGTGCGGCCCGAAGCTGGGTAAAACTGCTCGTGTGTACTGCCTCGATCCGCTCTTTGCATGGTCTCCGCCTCCCTCCGAACCGAAAGGGGCCCGGTCCCCATAGGTGTTGGTGGATCAGTTTCCCCGACAAGACGCGGACCTCAAATCCATAAGTGTTCATCCTAATTGTCTTTCTATCATTAAGGAACCTTTTGCTACAAACGAATTTCTTGATTTTTTGCCCAAAGGTTTAATCATTGCTAAAAAGGGAGAAACTCCTAAAGATTATAAGTGTTCTAATGATGAATTTAGTGCCAAAGAAGCCACTCGTTAGATCTATCTTTGCTTTTATGCCTAGCTAGGGGCGTTAAACGATAGCGCTAGTTGGGAGGCAACCCAATTTTTCTTTATGTTTTTTGTTTTTGCTCCTTTTTAGTAATAAATCTTGCACCTACTCTCTGTTTAGATGTGTTTTTATCTTTTAATTAGTGTTTGTGCCAAGTAGAACCTATAGGATAAACTATGATGATAGTTGATTTGATTCTGCTGAAAAACAGAAACTTTGCGCTCATGAGAAAAAATTCAATAAATCACACAAACGTGTTTTTGCATTGATTCTTTTTGCTGCTGATCAATAGACAAATTTTCCAGTACTTCCTATTTTTGTAGGATTTTTAGAGTTCCAGAAGTTTGCGTTAGTTACAGATTGCTACAGATTGTTCTGTTTTTGACAGATTCTGTTTTTCGTGTGTTGTTTGCTTATTTTGATGCATCTATGGCTAGTAAAATAGTTTATAAACCATAGAGAAGTTGGAATACAGTAGGTTTAACACCAAATTAAATAAAGAATGAGTTCATTACAGTACCTTATGTGGTGGTTTTGTTTTCTTTCACTAATGGAGCTTATAAGATTTCCTGTTGAGTTTTGTGTTGTGAAGTTTTCAAGTTTTGGGTAAAGCTTTTATGGACTATGGAATAAGGAGTGGCAAGAGACTAAGATTGGGGATGCCCATGGCACCCCAAGATATTCAAGGATAGCCAAAATCCTAAGCTTGGGGATGCCCCGGGAAGGCATCCACTCTTTCGTCTTTGTTCATTGGTAACTTTACTTGGAGCTATATTTTTATTCGCCACATGATATGTGTTTTGCTTGGAGCGTCGTGTATTATATTAGTCTTTGTTTTTTAGTTTACCACAATCATCCTTGCTGTACACACCTTTTGGGAGAAGCCTACTTGATTAGAATTTGCTAGAATACTCTATGTGCTTCACTTATATCTTTTGAGCTTGATAATTTTTGCTCTAGTGCTTCACTTATATCTTTTAGAGCACGGTGGTGTCTTAATTTTGAAGAAATTTCTAGTCTCTCATGCTTCACTTATATTATTTTGAGAGTCTTTTAGAACAGCATGGTATTTGCTATGGTTACAAAGTTGGTCTTAGAATGATGAACATCCAAGTTGGGTATAATAAAAACTATCATAGAAAAAGAATTGGATGCTATGATTAATATGATGCTTGATAATTGTTTTGAGATATGGAGGTAGTGATATTAAAGTCATGCTAGTTGGGTGATTATGAATTTAAAGAATACTTGTGTTCAGGGTTGCGATTCCCGTAGCATGCACGTATGGTGAACCGCTTTGTGATGAAGTTGGAGCACAATTTTATTTATTTATTGTCTTCCTTATGAGTGGCGGTCGGGGACGAGCGATGGTCTTTTCCTACCAATCTATCCCCCTAGGAGCATGCGCGTAGTGCTTTGGTTTTTGATGACTTCTAGATTTTTGCAACAAGTACATGAGTTCTTTTGACTAATGTTGAGTCCATGGATTATACGCACCTCACCCTTCCATTATTGCTAGCCTCTCTTGTACAGCGCAACTTTCGCCGGTACCATACACCCACCATATACCTTCCTCAAAACAGCCACCATACCTACCTATTATGGCATTTCCATAGCCATTCCAAGATATATTGCCATGCAACCTTCCACCATTCCGTTCATATGACACGCATTACTTTTGTCATATTGCTCTTTGCATGATCATGTAGTTGACATCGTATTTGTGGCAAGGCCACTTTCATAATTTTCATACATGTCACTCTTGATTCATTGCATATCCCGGTACACCGCCGGAGGCATTCATATAAAGTCATATATTGTTCTAGCTTTGAGTTGTAATTCTTGAGTTGTAAATCCATAAAAGTGTGATGATCTTCCTTATTAGAGCATTGTCCTAGTGAGGAAAGGATAGTGAAGAATATGATTCCCCCACAAGTCGGGATGAGACTTCTGACTTCACAAAAAGAAAAAAAGAGAAAGGCCAAAAAGAAAAAAAAAGGCCAAAGAAAAAAAAGAGAAAAAGAAAAAAAAGGGGAAAAAGATAACAGAAAGAAACAAAATGACAGAAAAAGAGAGAAGGGACAATGCTACTATCTCTTTTTCCACACTTTTGCTTCAAAATAGCACCATGATCTTCATGATAGAGAGTCTCATATGTTGTCACTTTCATACACTAATGGGAATTTTTCATTATAGAACTTGGCTTGTATATTCCAATGACGGGCTTCCTCAAAAGTGCCCTAGGTCTTCGTGAGCAAGCGAGTTGGATGCACACCCACTTAGTTTCTTTTGTTGAGCTTTCATATATTTATAGCTCTAGTGCATCCGTTGCATGGCAATCCCTACTCACTCACATTGATATCTATTAATGGGCATCTCCATAGCCCGTTGATATGCCTAGTTGATGTGAGACTATCTTCTCCTTTTTGTCTTCTCCACAACCACCATTCTATTCCACATATAGTGCTATCTCCATGGCTCATGCTCATGTATTGCGTGAAAGTTGAAAGAGTTTTAGATTATTAGAGTATGAAACAATTTCTTGGCTTGTTATCGGGGTTGTGCATGATTAAATACTTTGTGTGATGAAGATAGAGCAACAACTAGACTATATGATTTTGTAGGGATAACTTTCTTTGGCCATGTTATTTTGAGAAGACATGATTACTTTGCTTAGTATGCTTGAAGTATTACTATTTCTTATGTCATTATGAACTTTTATCTTGTATCATTTGGATCTGAACATTCATGCCACAATAAAGAAAATTACATTGAGAATTATGCTAGGTAGCATTCCACATCAAAAATTTCTCTTTTATCATTTACCTACTCGAGGACGAGAAGAAATTAAGCTTGGGGATGCTTGATACGTCTCCAAGGTATATATAATTTTTGATTGTTCCATGCTATTATATTACCCCTTTTGGATGTCTATGGGCTTTATTTTTCACATTTATATCATTTTTGGGACTAACCTACTAACCGGAGGCCCAGCCCGTTGTCAGGACCCCGACTCAATGCCACATCGATCTAGCATGTAACACCTCATATCACTTTGCGGCCTCACGCACGGTATTCCCACGGGTGTCGCCTTACCTTTGCCCGGGACCGTTTGCGCCTTTTGGCACACGTATATGACAGTGTCGCTAGCATCCATATGATAAGGAGCCCGGGCTGACATGGCTAGTCGTAAACCCAAAGTGGCACAAACTTACAGGGACAGGCATCCATGACCCAGCATCGAACGTGTCGGTCATCAGCGAGTGAACCCAGGCTGTAGCACTGGGCTAGCAGGACTCCGGTGAACCGGGCTGTAGCAGGCTAACAGGACTCCGGTATTCATCGCGTGACATTTCCCCGAAGGGACAGACACAAGAACGAAGAAGGACACATGCCGGCCAGCCTAAGTGTTCTGGAGCAGTAGCAAGCTACCATGGCTCAGTGGAAACACTAGGAGACATTTCCCGGTAAGAGAGGCTACTAAAGATAAACAACTAGATGGTCAGATCCCACACATACCAAGCATTTCAATAACATACACACAATATGCTCGATATGTGCAAATACAACATGGCGTCACAACATGACTCTACGACTCAAGTAATTTATTCATTAGGCTCCGAGGAGCGAGATATTACAAACATGGGTCTCATGACCCAACAATCAGAGCATACAAGTCAAAGAACAAGCAGAAGTTATCATGTCTGAGTACAAACATCTACAAATGAAAAAGGCTGAGAAGCCTGACTATCTATCAGATCCTGCCGAGGGCACAAGATCGTAGCTGAGGTAACAAGCTAAACGTCGAAGTCCACGCGGAACTACTAACGAGACCGAAGTCTCTCTGCAAAAACATAAATAGGCAAACGTGAGTACAAATGTACCCAGCAAGACTTACATCAGAACTATCTACATATGCATCATTATCAACAAAGGGGATGGTGGGGTTTAACTGCAGCAAGCCAGCTTTGACTCGGTGGCTATCCTGAACTACGACTGCAAGTAACTCTTTTGAGGTGGCGCACACGAGTCCACATATTCACCATATCAATACACCACTATGGATCCGCTCCCGTCTCCCTACGAGAACGCCATCCATAGCACTCACGCTTATCTTGCGTATTTTAGAGTATCCACTTTCACTTGTCTATGAACTATGCAAGGGGTCCAAGTTTCCATATCCGAGGAATCCGGCTATTCGAATAGATGATGTTAACCCTGCAGGGGTGTACTTCTTCACACACGCTTTCGCCACTTACCGCCCTGTACACGTCTTGTACCTCGGCAACCTTCAAGCGGAAGCCGGGCGAGGGAGTCGGCCACGACCTGACTAACCGAACAAGTCTCTAGTCCAGGTTTATCGCCTATTCGGGTTCCATCCGCAAGGAGATCCGGCCGGGGTGTCGCTTACGGCCCCAAACGATGTGAGCAGGGTTCCCAAGCCCACCATCCGGGTGCTGCTTGGTACACCGGGCCACTGTGCCTAGTCTGTCCCAAGCCCACCTGTACCGGGTGCCACTTGCTAGACTACTAACACTACCTACAAACGCCAGAAACTAGTTGCAACTCCTGGACAGAGATCATGTTGATTAATAAGTCGAGAGGGGTCGAGTTATCGGAACCCAATATGTGGTAGTAACTGGTCATGGATCACAAACACAGAACTCAGTTCCTGAGGTCGGCTGCAATGAGACAACCCACCATGTACTCCTACATGGCCTCTCACCGCTACCTTTACCAAATCGTGTTCACACACTTAGTTCACCCATAGTAGGACATGTTCACACGCCTCTGATTCATCCCCGACGAATCAGACCTGACTCAACTCTAAGCAGTAGCAGGCATGACAAACAAGCATGAATGAGTAGGCACAACAGGGCTCAAACAACTCCTACTCATGCTAGTGGGTTTCATCTATTTACTGTGGCAATGACAGGTCATGCAAAGGATAAAGGGGTTCAGCTACCGCAGCCAGTAACAAATATGTCGTTGTTGTCCTAATGCAGTAAAAGAGAGCAGGAGCGAGAGAGTGGGATTTTATCGGAATGAACAAGGGGGTTTTGCTTGCCTGGCACTTCTGAAGATAACGTTGAGTCTTCATCAGTGTCAACGATCACATCATCGGTATCACGTCTATCGAGAGGGGACAAATACCGGCAACACAGAAGGGAACACAATCAATGCAATGCACAATATGATGCATGATCATGACATGGCAAAATGAATGTGTTTTGGGCTAATGCATCTAGCAACAAGTTAAATGGGGTTGGTTTGAATACAAGATTCAAATTCAAACTCCATATGTGATTATTTAAATGCCATTTAATTTATTTGTGCTAAACAGCAGCTATAAGTTGTTCTAACATGCATGAAAATGGTACAGATGGATTCCTTGAATTTTTCTGATAATTTTTCATATATAATTTATTTAATTTGGAGTTACGGTTGAATTACTATGATTTTTTGAAGTTTTGAACATTTTCTGGAATTTCCTGAATATTTAGAATTAAAATAATTCCAGAAAATGATTTAACTGCGTCAGCCTGACGCCAACATAACGTCAGCGAGTCAACGGCCAGGTCCAGGTCAAACCTGACGTGCGGGGTCCACACGTCAGTGACACAGGAACTAATCCTGGTCAAACCCAGCGCTAACTGAGGTTTGACCAGGGGTGGGGCCCACAGTCAGTGGCCTAGGGGGTTGGTTAGGGCGTCATTAGCGTTTAATGACATCGCCACGTCAGCTGCCGGCGTTTAACCGCCGGCGACCTCAGATCGCGGCGGCGTCCGCATCGGGATTGCGCTATAGGCCAGGGTTTGGGGCGCGGGGAGCATCTACGGGGAGCTGGCGGAGTGGCGCTTCCAGTGGTGGAGGCGGCTGGAGCGGAGGTGGCCGGAGTTGAGCACGGCGTCGACCTCTGTCACATCCCTAGCTTCTGGCATTGCTCTAGCCTAGCTTCATGTGTGCATCATGTCTATATTTTTTGAAACTTGAATTGAGGAATATTGGAAGCCTCAAAACCCTAAATAAAAGAGGGGCAAAAACCCTAGAAATCTCATTCATTGCTCCAAAAGGCTCTTCTTAAATGTTTGATAATTTTTGGTAAGGGTTCTGGTCCCAACCAAAATATTGAACATTTTTAAGGTTTTATTTTTGGGACTTTGAATTTAAATCATTAGCTATTTGAATTTGAATTATATTCATATAATTAGAATATAATTTCAAATACCCCCTGAAATATTTTATAAGCTTTTGGAAAAGTCCATCTAGCAATATAAAATATTCAGAGGAGCTTTGGCATTGTTTGAATTATTATTTTAATTCAAAACAGTGGCAAAATAAATTAAATAAAACAAACAGAACAAAAAAAATAAAAAAAGAGCAAGCCTACCTGGCCTTACCCGCGCAGCCACCAGAGCCGGCCCAGCTCCCCCACCTGGCGGCCCAGCCCACCTCCTCCCCCTTGTCTTCTTCCTCCCCTCGCACCGAAGCAGCTCGGTGGCGAGCGCCGATGCCGCCTCGGCCACCTCCTGCTTCCACCGAGGCGTTCCCGAGCCTCCCCCTCACGCCACGCACTTCCCCTCGCCCCCTGCACCTCCCCTCTCTTCCCCTGGACCCCGTTCTCTCCTCTGCTTTCCTCCCTGCACGCGCCCGAGCGGAGCTCGTCGTCGCCGACGCCGTTCGCCGTAGCCACCGTGCTCCTCGCTGCCACCCGAAGTAACCAGGAGATCCGCCTCGACCACCTCTTCCTCCTCGCCGAGAAGTGCACCGCGGGAGCCCCTGCAACGTCGCCACCGCCGGCTTCTTCAACCTCAGGACCGCCGGCCATCTTCGTCAAATTAGTCGGCTCCGGTACCTCCCCGAGCTCCCCGAGGCCACCGTCGCAACCCCTGTGAGCTACTCTTCCATTCCCCCTCCTCCTCGCGCTCGTTCCCGTACCCTAGCCGCCTTTCCGCCGGACCCGAGAGCTCGCCGCCGCCGTGCCTCGTCACCACCGTGGCTGGAGCCGTTGCAGCTCGAAGCCGAGCACACCACCGCACTCAACACGTCTCCAGGAGCCCGTAGCCGCCACTAGCTTCCCTCCCGTGCCCCCGAACGCCAACCCCGACCTCGCCCGAGCTCCGGCCGCCGCAAAAGAGCTCGCCGCCGGCAGCTCCGGCCACCCCAGCCTCCGCCACCGCCACCGTTGGATGCGCCACTCCACCCTCTCCCCGTAGCTGCTCCCTGCGCGCCAAAAGAGCCCCTGTAGTTGGTTTCCGACGCGCACCACCGCGTCTGGCCTCGCCGGCGTCAAGCCGCCGGTGGGTCTGACCACGTTGACCACGGCGGGACCCCCCCCTCTCTGGGTCGATGACAGGTGGGGCCAGCCCCCCTGTTAATTAGTTTAGTTATTTTATTTTAACTACCCCCTCTGCTGACACTGACAGGTGGGCCCCCGCCATCAGGTGATTAGCTTAAGCTAATCACCACCTAATCTAACCCCAGAGCCACTGACATGTGGGCCCTAGTGCCCTAATCCTTAATTAAACTAAAATAAACCCCCCCTGTTTAACCTGTGACGCTGACATATGGGTCCCACAGGTCAGGTTTGACCTGGAGGCGCCCTGTTGACCTGCTGACGTCAAGGTGATGTCATGCTGACGCATTAAATGATTTTCTGGATTTAATTATATTCTAGAAATTCCAGAAAATAGTTAAAACTTCAATAAATCATAGAAAATTAACCGTAACTCCAAATTAAATAATTTATATATGAAAAATTATCAGAAAAATTCAAGGAATCCATCTGTACCATTTTCATGCATGTTTGAACAATGTTTGTCCTCTGTTTTGGACAAAACAAATAAATGGCATTTAAATAATCACATATGGAGTTGAATTTGAATCTTGTATTCAAACCAACTTCATTTACTCTGGTTTTAGTTGCATTAGCTCAAAACACATTCATTTTTGCCATGTCATAGCATGCATCTTATTGTGCATTGCATTGATCGTGTTTTTCTGTATTTGCCGGTAATTGTCCCCTCTCGATAGACGTGTACCGACGATGTGACCGATGACACCGATGAAGAGATATATTATCTTCAGAAGTGCCAGGCAAGCAAAACCCCCTTGTTCATTCCGATAAAATCCCACTCTCTCGCTCCTGCTCTCTTTTACTGCATTAGGACAACAACGACATATTTGATACTTGCTGCGGTAGCTGAACCCTTTATCCTTTGCATGACCTGTCATTGCCACAGTAAATAGATGAAACCCACTAGCATGAGTAGGAGTTGTTTGAGCCCTGTTGTGCCTACTCATTCATGCTTGTTTGTCATGCCTGCTACTGCTTAGAGTTGAGTCAGGTCTGATTCATCGGGGATGAATCAGAGGCGTGTGAACATGTCCTACTGTGTGTGAGCTAAGTGTGTGAACACGATTTGGTAAAGGTAGCGGTGAGAGGCCATGTAGGAGTACATGGTGGGTTGTCTCATTGCAGCCGTCCTCAGGAACTGAGTTCTGTGTTTGTGATCCATGACCAGCTACTACCACACATTGGGATCCGGTAAGTCGCCCCTCTCGACTTATTAATCAACATGATCTCTGTCCAGGAGTTGCAACTAGTTTCTGGTGTTTGTAGGTAGTGTTAGTAGTCTACCAAGTGGCACCCGGTACAGGTGGGCTTGGGACAGACTAGGCACAGTGGCACGGTGTACCAAGTGGCACCCGGATGGTGGGCTTGGGAACCCTGCTCACATCGTTTGGGGCCGTGAGCGACACCCCGGCCGGATCTCCTTGCGGATGGAACCCGAATAGGCGATAAACCTGGACTAGAGACTTGTTCGGTTAGTCAGGTCGTGGCCGACTCCCTCGCCCGGCTTCCGCTTGAAGGTTGCCGAGGTACATGACGTGTACAGGGCGGTAAGTGGCGGGAGCGTGTGTGAAGAAGTACACCCCTGCAGGGTTATCATCATCTATTCGAATAGCCGGATTCCTCGGATATGGAAACTTGGACCCCTTGTACAGTTCATAGACAAGTGAAAGTGGATACTCTAAAATACGCAAGATAAGCGTGAGTGCTATGCATGGCGTTCTCGTAGGGAGACGGGAGCGGATCCATAGTGGTGTATTGATATGGTGAATATGTGGACTCGTGTGCGCCACCTCAAAAGAGTCGCTTGCAGTCGTAGTTTAGGATAGCCACCGAGTCAAAGCTGGCTTGCTGCAGTTAAACCCCACCACCCCTTTGTTGATAATGATGCATATGTAGTTAGTTCTGATGTAAGTCTTGCTGGGTACATTTGTACTCACGTTTGCCTATTTTATGTTTTTGCAGAGAGACTTCAGTCTCACTAGTAGTTCCGCGTGGACTTCGACGTTTAGCTTGATACCTCAGCTACGATCTTGTGCCCTCGGCAGGATCTGATAGATAGTCAGGCTTCTCAGCCTTTTTCATTTATAGATGTCTGTACTCAGACATGATAGCTTCCGCTTGTGCTTTGACTTGTATGCTCTGATTGTTGGGTCATGAGACCCATGTTTGTAATATCTCGCTCCTCGGAGCCTAATGAATAAATACTTGAGTCGTAGAGTCATGTTGTGATGCCATGTTGTATTTGCACATATCGAGCATATTGTGTGTATGTTATTGAAATGCTTGGTATGTGTGGGATCTGACCATCTAGTTGTTTATCTTTAGTAGCCTCTCTTACCGGGAAATGTCTCCTAGTGTTTCCACTGAGCCATGGTAGCTTGCTACTGCTCCGGAACACTTAGGCTGGCCGGCATGTGTCCTTCTTCGTTCCTGTGTCTGTCCCTTCGGGGAAATGTCACGCTTTGAGTACCGGAGTCCTGTTAGCCCGCTACAGCCCGGTTTACCGGAGTCCTGCTAGCCCAGTGCTACAGCCCGGACCCACTTGCTGATGACCGACACGTTCGAAGCTGGGTCATGGATGCCTGTCCCTGTAAGTCTGTGCCACTTTGGGTTTACGACTAGTCATGTCAGCCCGGGCTCCTTATCATATGGATGCTAGCGACACTATCATATACGTGAGCCAAAAGGCGCAAACGGTCCCGGGCAAAGGTAAGGCGACACCCGTGGGGATACCGTGCGTGAGGCCGCAAAGTGATATGAGGTGTTACCGGCTAGATCGATGTGACATCGAGTCAGGGTCCTGACAGCGTTGGTATCAGAGCTTGACTGCCTGTAGGTTTACCAAGCCAAACTGGTCGAAGTTGAGTCTAGAAATTCTTTAGTTATATAAGGGAATTGATTGTGGGATGGAACGTAAGGCTCTTTTACTCCTTATACCTTATGCCCTTCTGATCTGAGTCATCATCTTCTCTTCTACGGGGATTAAGAACTAGGCTATCTCTTCTTTCTATCAGGATCACGTGTTACTAATTCGTAGACTTATAAGATTGTTGGATTAAGCCTTAGTTCAGTTTCTACTTCCGTATGTTAACTGTTGATCTCGAAACCTTGATATTGTGCTTCTGAGTGGTTATGCCACCATTTTTGTGAATGTCTCAAGTCTTTTCTGCGCATTTACAGCCGTTATGCTGTCCGAGTCATCCCAGGTTTCTAAATAGTCTGAAGCATTTGCAAAATCCCTTCCTTCCGTTCCGATGTTCCTTTGGGCCAGATTAACCACACTAATCGGTGAGTTGAGGTACTTTGTTACCTCGGCGTATATGTTGGAGATATTATTATGACCCTGGGTGTCCTAGGGGATCATCTAGTAATTTAGCCATGATTGTGTTCCCAGTGAGATGATTCTGGCCATCAGTCTCGAAAGCATCCCGTGATGCTAATTAGTAGTAGGTATTCTACTCCTTGAGCTTTGAACCCGAGATTCACTCTACTTACTTCATGTTGATAGTGTTTGCTAGTTCCTTCAGGATATTAGTAACTTTGCGATAGTCCTCGAGGTCCGTGGTATTTCCTTCTTCCAAATACTATGAACCGCTTATGGCAGATGTTTATTGGATCAAAAGATCACAATTAGAGTACTCTTGAGGAGTTCTCCATTCATAAATCGTGACTCTGCCAGTTCTACCTTTCTGCATGGGTTATCCGGAAGAAATATGTTGAACTTGGTTCGACATACTAATCTATGCATCCACAACTCAGAAAGTTATATGTTCCTTTGAGTTGTTCTCTTTAGTTGCATTCTGACCCTCGTCTATCAATTGATAGTCAAGAGTATGCGTGCGTTCGTTCATCGATGCCTATGACTCTTGTGGTCTGTCAAGCCATTCTATTCCGGAATGACTAGGAGAAACAAACTCCAGTACCTCTTCCATATCTAGGATTGGGTCAAAGTAGTTGTATTCCGCAGATCAAATGCCAATCCAGCTTTTGGTTCTGCTCTACCTTGGAGTATTACATATTTTATATCGAGATTGTTATAGGAATTGCACACCATCCCATGAACTCTTGGTACAGTGATACTTCTTGCCATCACTGTTCATTCCTCGGCCCTCGTGTTGATGCAACCGGAATACCGACAAATGAATTGTGATGTGTGAAATCAATACTGCTAGCAACTCTGTTGCTTGGTAGTTAAAGGATAATAATTTCATTCTTAGTATGTTGGTTTTCGAATCATCCTTCTAAGACTGATCGTGCTACCTAGTCCTTATTTCGGTGCACCCTTCGATTGATGAGTTAGGATCTTGTCAAGTCCTCACTCATTTGATCATATCGTCTTGCCCTCAAAAGCAAGATTGTTCTCGAGCTTAGTAACATACCGGTGGTTCGTGACTTTCCAAATATCTTCTTGGAGGTGTTACCGGGTTGTCACCTGACCGCTATGTTGAGTTCGTGATCAAGTTGGTTTCTTGTGAACCACCTTCTCTCCAAGAATCGGTGTTAGATATCCCTGAGCTAGTTGGTTAAGCTAGACAACAACTTGGAGAGTTGGAAGATAAAAGCTTGTCTGACTTAGTTCGTTCCAAAGGGATATTCTTGTGTAGTGTGTGTTGAAGAAAGATGATATCTTCATCGATTGGTCCTTGTGATCAGTTGCTGGACCTATTGTCTTATCAATCCTTTGATTTGAGTGTGGGCTATCGTCAAATCAAATCAGTACCAACGATGCTCGTAATGTTGTCTTATTCGTGGTTGATCCCTCGAGCATACACCATTATATCTTTAGGTCTGACCAATGCTATCACTTGTTCACTTAACTATGGAATTCCTTTTAAAAGGAAACCCAGATGAATTGTTGTTGTGCCCATTGACAACATCCTTGTCTTCTCCATAATTTTGCTGAACATTAAGCTAGTGTTGGAAACTTTTGAAAGCATTTGTTCATGCTAGCTCATGAAGCATATGTTTGGATGAAGGTAGTGACTTCCTTTAATTCATGTGCATCTGATGCAAGTTGCCGCCGTGGATTCGAGAAAGTTAATGTTGCTTTCTTTGGAATCATTCCAAATCAGTCATGCACACGTGCGAAGAATGCTGTGGTTTGAAGACTTGCAACCTTCAATCTATATGTATCCCTAGCACACCAAGCCACTGATTGATTTGTTCAAGGAGAAGGAGTTCCTTCATAAGAGCTAATCCGGACTTATGAAAGAACTTTGATACCCTCGTTGATGGTTTCCCCTCCTGAACTCGGTAGTGTTTTATTATAAGACTACCACGTGGTCATGCTTGTCTGGGACAACGTGTTCACATGTTTGTAACAGAACCAGCTCATGTTTTGGAGCTTGCTATCGTAGTTCATCTCCCGAGAATCCCGCAACGTCATCTCGTCGATTTGTGTTGCAAACTTTCATTTTTCTTCCTAAGACTCGATGAGCCTGGAATATCCTGACACCAACCAGATCTGAATCTCAGGCAGATATGATGGTCTGGAACATTTCCCAAGAACTATAATATTGGTCCCTCGATAACCGGTAAAGTGGATGTCGTGGCCAACACACCCAGCCGGAAGACCTATTATTGTAGTATCTTGATTGAGGAAGTTGGCCACCTCCCCATAAGGATTTCGTAGGATTTACCTCCCTAGTTGTTCCTTATGGATTTTTGTATTCCCGAATCCGGACCTTTACTTGATGTTCTAGTTATCAAACCATATCTATGAATGGGATACACTAGCACATCAAGGAGAACATTAGAAGCGGAGTGCTAAATGTCTCTCGGTCGATCATCCAGATTTTGTTTCCTTGGCCTCGCTAAGGTGAAATCTGAGAAGGTGTTATCTTCCTTTGCATCTGCATCCTCCATCACCATTCATCATGGTAGTAAGTTGTGTTACCGGACCCTTGACACGGATGTTGGTAACACCTTGATGAATATGGAAATGCTCAAGTTCTTGAGAGCACGCACAAGCGCTACGTCTTATCATCGGCACTAGCTGGGATTGCCCCAGATTTCCTCGGTTATGCTATAACCACTCCAACAGTGAATTCACTCTCTATTGTTGGGTTCTTCCCCGGTTACCAGAATCATTCCCAGCATTTGCATTTTGTTCCCAGCTTGCACCGCCAATGTGCCATTCTACCATGGGTCCCTTCCATTTCCGGTGATAAGCAAAAATCATCCATTACGTTGTCTTCCACAAGGTAATCCACATCACCCAAGTTTGAGTATGCCATTCTACCGACCCCCTCCAAACGATCGCTCGAGAATTGTCTTAGGCTGGTTTAAAGAGTTTCAATGATCTCTGGATCAAAGGTAATTCTTTTTGCCACTTAGGGTAATAGTCTATGAATCACCCTCCTCCAGGATGTTTCTTCGTGGTATCATGGCAACTCAACTCCTCGCTACGTTGACAATCGTTTACCACCTTCTTAGGTGTGGAATTGTTGTCTACCTAGTGAACCTTCGTCATCCGTTTCTCTCCACCCCTCTTGATGTGTATCCCGTGTCTCAACCCGAAAGATGGTTCTATGTCTCATTCCGTAAGTTAATCTTGAGTTGTTCGATCTTCGAGGAGATCGACCCTTCTAGAGTCTCCTTCTTTCCCCCCCCCCCCCCCTGTCATGTTGACAGGATTTCTCAGAGCCAGACGACAAGACAAAGATGGTGTTCAAATCAACGTTCAACTGAAGTGCACCCTGGATCGTGAAGATTATACTAGTTGCGTTTCCCTTCACCTTACCCTACGCTTGAATCTCGAGACGAGATTCTTGTTTAGTGGGGGTGAGTTGTCACATCCCTAGCTTCTGGCATTGCTCTAGCCTAGCTTCATGTGTGCATCATGTCTATATTTTTTGAAACTTGAATTGAGGAATATTGGAAGCCTCAAAACCCTAAATAAAAGAGGGGCAAAAACCCTAGAAATCTCATTCATTGCTCCAAAAGGCTCTTCTTAAATGTTTGATAATTTTTGGTAAGGGTTCTGGTCCCAACCAAAATATTGAACATTTTTAAGGTTTTATTTTTGGGACTTTGAATTTAAATCATTAGCTATTTGAATTTGAATTATATTCATATAATTAGAATATAATTTCAAATACCCCCTGAAATATTTTATAAGCTTTTGGAAAAGTCCATCTAGCAATATAAAATATTCAGAGGAGCTTTGGCATTGTTTGAATTATTATTTTAATTCAAAACAGTGGCAAAATAAATTAAATAAAACAAACAGAACAAAAAAAATAAAAAAAGAGCAAGCCTACCTGGCCTTACCCGCGCAGCCACCAGAGCCGGCCCAGCTCCCCCACCTGGCGGCCCAGCCCACCTCCTCCCCCTTGTCTTCTTCCTCCCCTCGCACCGAAGCAGCTCGGTGGCGAGCGCCGATGCCGCCTCGGCCACCTCCTGCTTCCACCGAGGCGTTCCCGAGCCTCCCCTCACGCCACGCACTTCCCCTCGCCCCCTGCACCTCCCCTCTCTTCCCCTGGACCCCGTTCTCTCCTCTGCTTTCCTCCCTGCACGCGCCCGAGCGGAGCTCGTCGTCGCCGACGCCGTTCGCCGTAGCCACCGTGCTCCTCGCTGCCACCCGAAGTACCCAGGAGATCCGCCTCGACCACCTCTTCCTCCTCGCCGAGAAGCGCACCGCGGGAGCCCCTGCAACGTCGCCACCGCCGGCTTCTTCAACCTCGGGACCGCCGGCCATCTTCGTCAAATTCGTCGGCTCCGGTGCCTCCCCGAGCTCCCCGAGGCCACCGTCGCAACCCCTGTGAGCTACTCTTCCATTCCCCCTCCTCCTCGCGCTCGTTCCCGTACCCTAGCCGCCTTTCCGCCGGACCCGAGAGCTCGCCGCCGCCGTGCCTCGTCACCACCGTGGCTGGAGCCGTTGCAGCTCGAAGCCGAGCACACCACCGCACTCAACACGTCTCCAGGAGCCCGTAGCCGCCACTAGCTTCCCCTCCCGTGCCCCCGAACGCCAACCCCGACCTCGCCCGAGCTCCGGCCGCCGCAAAAGAGCTCGCCGCCGGCAGCTCCGGCCACCCCAGCCTCCGCCACCGCCACCGTTGGATGCGCCACTCCACCCTCTCCCCGTAGCTGCTCCCTGCGCGCCAAAAGAGCCCCTGTAGTTGGTTTCCGACGCGCACCACCGCGTCTGGCCTCGCCGGCGTCAAGCCGCCGGTGGGTCTGACCACGTTGACCACGGCGGGACCCCCCCCCTCTCTGGGTCGATGACAGGTGGGGCCAGCCCCCCCTGTTAATTAGTTTAGTTATTTTATTTTAACTACCCCCTCTGCTGACACTGACAGGTGGGCCCCCGCCATCAGGTGATTAGCTTAAGCAAATCACCACCTAATCTAACCCCAGAGCCACTGACATGTGGGCCCTAGTGCCCTAATCCTTAATTAAACTAAAATAAACCCCCCCTGTTTAACCTGTGACGCTGACATATGGGTCCCACAGGTCAGGTTTGACCTGGAGGCGCCCTGTTGACCTGCTGACGTCAAGGTGATGTCATGCTGACGCATTAAATGCTTTCTGGATTTATTATATTCAGGAAATTCCAGAAAATAGTTAAAACTTCAATAAATCATAGAAAATTAACCGTAACTCCAAATTAAATAATTTATATATGAAAAATTATCAGAAAAATTCAAGGAATCCATCTGTACCATTTTCATGCATGTTTGAACAATGTTTGTCCTCTGTTTTGGACAAAACAAATAAATGGCATTTAAATAATCACATATGGAGTTGAATTTGAATCTTGTATTCAAACCAACTTCATTTAATCTGGTTTTAGTTGCATTAGCTCAAAACACATTCATTTTTGCCATGTCATAGCATGCATCTTATTGTGCATTGCATTGATCGTGTTTTTCTGTATTTGCCGGTAATTGTCCCCTCTCGATAGACGTGTACCGACGATGTGACCGATGACACCGATGAAGAGATATATTATCTTCAGAAGTGCCAGGCAAGCAAAACCCCCCTTGTTCATTCCGATAAAATCCCACTCTCTCGCTCCTGCTCTCTTTTACTGCATTAGGACAACAACGACATATTTGATACTTGCTGCGGTAGCTGAACCCTTTATCCTTTGCATGACCTGTCATTGCCACAGTAAATAGATGAAACCCACTAGCATGAGTAGGAGTTGTTTGAGCCCTGATGTGCCTACTCATTCATGCTTGTTTGTCATGCCTGCTACAGCTTAGAGTTGAGTCAGGTCTGTTTCATCGGGGATGAATCAGAGGCGTGTGAACATGTCCCAATGTGTGTGAGCTAAGTGTGTGAACACGATTTGGTAAAGGTAGCGGTGAGAGGCCATGTAGGAGTACATGGTGGGTTGTCTCATTGCAGCCGTCCTCAGGAACTGAGTTCTGTGTTTGTGATCCATGAACAACTACTACCACACATTGGGTTCCGGTAACTCGACCCCTCTCGACTTATTAATTAACATGATCTCTGTCCAGGAGTTGCAACTTGTTTCTGGTGGTTGTAGGTAGTGTTAGTAGTCTACCAAGTGGCACCCGGTACAGGTGGGCTTGGGACAGACTAGGCACAGTGGCACGGTGTACCAAGTGGCACCCGGATGGTGGACTTGGGAACCTTGCTCACATCGTTTGGGGCTGTGAGCGACACCCCGGCCGGATCTCCTTGCGGATGGAACCCGAATAGGCGATAAACCTGGACTAGAGACTTGTTCGGTTAGTCAGGTCGTGGCCGACTCCCTCGCCCGGTTTCCGCTTGAAGGTTGCCGAGGTACATGACGTGTACAGGGCGGTAAGTGGCGGGAGCGTGTGTGAAGAAGTACACCCCTGCAGGGTTATCATCATCTATTCGAATAGCCGGATTCCTCGGATATGGAAACTTGGACCCCTCGTACAGTTCATAGACAAGTGAAAGTGGATACTCTAAAATACGCAAGATAAGCGTGAGTGCTATGGATGGCGTTCTCGTAGGGAGACGGGAGCGGATCCATAGTAGTGTATTGATATGGTGAATATGTGGACTCGTGTGCGCCACCTCAAAAGAGTCGCTTGTAGTCGTAGTTTAGGATAGCCACCGAGTCAAAGCTGGCTTGCTGCAGTTAAACCCCACCACCCCTTTGTTGATAATGATGCATATGTAGTTAGTTCTGATGTAAGTCTTGCTGGGTACATTTGTACTCACGTTTGCCTATTTTATGTTTTTTGCAGAGAGACTTCAGTCTCACTAGTAGTTCCGCTTGGGCTTCGACGTTTAGCTTGATACCTCAGCTACGATCTTGTGCCCTCTACAGGATCTGATAGATAGTCAGGCTTTTCAGCCTTTTTCATTTATAGACGTCTGTACTCAGACATGATAGCTTCCGCTTGTGCTTTGACTTGTATGCTCTGATTGTTGGGTCGTGAGACCCATGTTTGTAATATCTCGCTCCTCGGAGCCTAATGAATAAAGTACTTGTGTCGTAGAGTCATGTTGTGATGCTTCGTTGTATTTGCACATATCGAGCATATTGTGTGTATGATTGAAATGCTTGGTATGTGTGGGATCTGACTATCTAGTTGTTTATCTTTAGTAGCCTCTCTTACCGGGAAATGTCTCCTAGTGTTTCCACTGAGCCATGGTAGCTTGCTACTGCTCCGGAACACTTAGGCTGGCCGGCATGTGTCCTTCTTCGTTCTTGTGTCTGTCCCTTCGGGGAAATGTCACGCTTTGAGTACCGGAGTCCTGTTAGCCCGCTACAGCCCGGTTTATCGGAGTCCTGCTAGCCCAGTGCTACAGCCCGGACCCATTGCTGATGACCGACACGTTCGAAGCTGGGTCATGGATGCCTGTCCCTGTAAGTCTGTGCCACTTTGGGTTTACGACTAGTCATGTCAGCCCGGGCTCTTTATCATATGGATGCTAGCGACACTATCATATACGTGAGCCAAAAGGCGCAAACGGTCCCGGGCAAAGGTAAGGCGACACCCGTGGGGATACCGTGCGTGAGGCCGCAAAGTGATATGAGGTGTTACCGGCTAGATCGATGTGACATCGAGTCAGGGTCCTGACAACCTCGGCGGCGGCCGGAGCTCGGGCGAGCTCGGGGTCGGGGTTAGGGAGCACGGCAGGAGGAGCCGGGGCGTGCTACGGACTCCTGAGATCGCGGTGAGCACGTCAGTGGGCTCGGAAACGAGCTGCGGTGGCTGTGGCCACGGCCACGCCATGGCCGGCGGCGAGAAACTCTCGGCCGCGGTGGAGGAAGAGGCTAGGGGATGAGCGCGAGCTTGAGGGAAGGGGGAAGAGGAAGAGGGACTCACAGTGGACTGGACGGAGGGGTCGGCGAGCTCGGGGAAGCTTCTGCGACGGCGAATTTACGGCGGCAATCTCCGGGCACCGGGGATGAAGACGACGATGCTCCGGTCGACTGGGGCCTCCTCTGGTCGCGTGCGTCGGTGTGCAGCTCCATGGGGTCGGGACGGAGCTCCTGAGCTCATCGGAAGGGCGAGGGGTGGCCGGTGGCTATGGATGCGGTGGCGGCGGCCTCCGGTGGCTCTCGGTGGTGCTCCAAATCGAGAGAGGGAGAGAGCCAAAGCGAGCAGAGAGAGGGATAGCGGTCGGGGACGACTCCGTGGCGTCGCTAGAGGGCTCGGGGAGGAAGCAGGAGGTGGCCAGGGGAAGCAGGAGGTGGCGCGCGCGGTGGCGTCGCGGTGTCTGTCCTCCTGGCAGGGAGGAAGACGACAGGGGGGGTGGAGATGGGCTGGGCCGTGCTGCTGGGCCAGGTGGGCTACCAGGTGAGCGTCAGGTAGTCCTTCTCTCTCTTTCTATTTCTGTTTTTATTTATTGTTTTCTATTTTGTTTTGTTTTGTTTTAGTTTAGTAAAATACTAAACCATTTTATAAAATCCTGAAAATAGTTATGTGGCTAGGGTTAAAATATACCAAACCACATAAAATGTTCCAGTAATTATTGGACATATATTATTTATATATCAAATATATATCCAATGCAAATAGCTATTTATTTAATTCAAAGGCCCAAAATAATTAACTCTGAGATACCAAAAATATTGTTTTGAGTTTTACCTCTTTGCAATATTTTCAGAGACTAAGAGGAACATTTTCTTGGACTTCTTTGAGGAGATTTTAATGTTGATCATTTTTAGAAGGTTTCTGAGGCTTTGAAAATTCCTCAATTCAAATTTCATTTGAATTAAAACATGATGCTCACATGAAGCTAGCCTAGAGCACTACCAGCAGCTAGGGATGTGACAACTCACCCCCACTAAACAAGAATCTCGTCTCGAGATTCAAGCGTAGGGTAAGGGGAAGGGTAACGCAGACTAGTATAATCTTCACGATCCAGGGTGCACTTCATAAGAGCGTTGAATCAATCACCATCTTTGTCTTGTCGTCTTGTTCTGAGAACTCCAACTAACATGACAAGAAGAGGGAAGGAAAACTCTAGAAGGATCGATCTCCTCGAAGATCAAACAACTTAGGATCAACTCATGGTTTGAGACATGGAAATATCTCTCAAGCTGAGAGATGAAGCACACCTCTAGAGGAATGGAGTGGAACAGATGACGAAGGTTCACTAGGTAGACAACGATTCCACACCTAAAAAGGTGGTAAACGATTATCAATGTAGCGAGGAGTTGAATTGCCATGACACCATAACGATGCACCTTAGGGAAGGTGACTCGTAGATATATCCCCTTAAGTGGCAAAAAGAATTACCTTTGATTCAAAGATCATTGAAACTCTTTATACCAGCCTAAGGCAATCACAAGCGATCATTTGGAGGGGGTCGGTAGAATGGCATACTCGGACTTGGATGATGTGGATTACCTTGTTGAAGACAATGTAATGGATGAATTTGCTTATCACCGGAAATGGAAGAGACCCATGGTAGAATGACACATTGACGGTGCAAACTGGGAACAAAATGCAAATGATGGGAATGATTCTAGTAACTGGGGAGAGGCTTAACAATAGAGAGTTATCCCACTATTGAAATGGTTATAGCATAACCGAGGAAACTGAGAGCGCTATACAGTTAATGCCGACGATCAAACCTAGCACTTGCGCGTGCTCTCAAGAACTTGAGCAATTCCATAATCATCAAGGTTTTACCAACATCCGTGTCAAGGGTCCGGTAACACAACTTACTACCATGATGAATGGTGATGGAGGATGCAGATGCAAAGGAAGATAACACCTTCTCAGATTTCACCCTTGGCGGGGCCAAGGAAATAAAATCTGGATGATCGACCGAGAGACATTTAGCACTCCGCTTCTAATGTTCTCCTTGATGTGCTAGTGTAACCCATTCATAGATATGGTTTGATATCTAGAACATCAAGTAAAAAGGTCGGACTTCGGAACACAGAAATCCATAGGGGCAACTAGGGAGTAATCCTACGAAATCCCTATGGGGAGGTGGCCAACTTCCTCAAACAAGATACTATAATAATAGGTCTACCGGATGGGTGTGTTGGCCACGACATCCACCTTGTCGGTTATTGAGAGACCAATATTATAATTCTTGGGAAATGTTCCAACCATCACATCTGCCTGAGATTCAGATCTGGTTGGTGTCAGGATATCCCAGACTCATCGAGTCTAGGAAGAAAAACGAAAGTTTGCAACACAAATCGATGAGATGACGTTACGAGATTCTCGGGAATGAACTACGATAGCAAGCTCCAAACATGAGCTGGTTCTGCTACTAACATGTGAACACGTTGTCCCAGACAAGCATGGCCACGTAGTAGTCTTATAATCAAACACTACCGAGTTCAGGTGGGGAACCATCATCGAGGATATCGAAGTATTTACGCAAGTCCATGGATTAGATCCCAAGCATAGACTTCTTTTCCTTGAACAAGTCAATCAGTGGCTTAGTGTGCTAGGGACACATATAGAATGAAGGTTGCAAGTCTCCAGACTACAGAATACTTCGCACGTGTGCATGACTGATTTGGGATGATTCCAAAGGAAACAAAACAATCTTTCTCAAATTCACGGCGGCAACTTTCACCAAATGCACGTGTATAAGAGGAAGTCACTCCTTTCATCAAACAAATACTTCATGAGCTAGCATGAAGAAAATGCTTTCAAAAGTTTCCAACACTAGCTTAATGTTCAACAACATCATGGAGGAGATAAGGATGTTGCCAATGGGCTCAACAACAATTCATCTAGGTTTCCTTTTAAAAGGAATTCCATAGTTAAGTGAACACGGTGATAGCATTGGTCAGACCAAAGATGTAATGGTGCATGCTCGAGGGATCAACCACGAATAAGACAACATTACGAGCATCATTGGTACTGATTTGATTTGATGATAGCCCACACTCAAATCAAAGGATTGATAAGACAATAGGTCCAGCAACTGATCACAAGGACCAATCGATGAAGATATCATCTTTCTTCAGCACACCCTACACAAGAATATCCCTTTGGAACGAACTAAGTCAGGCAAGCTTTTATCTTCCAACTCTCCAAGTTGTTGTCTAGCTTAACCAACTAGCTCAGGGATATCTAACACCGATTTTTGGAGAGAAGGTGGTTCACAAGAACCCAACTTGATCACGAGATCAACATAGCGGTCAGGCGACAACCTGGTGATACTTCCGAGAAGAAATTTGGAATATCATGAACCACCGGTATGTTACTAAGCTCGAGAACAATCTTACTTTTCAGGGCAAGACAATATGATCAATTAAGCAAGGATTGGCACTATCCTAACTCACTGATCGGAGAGTGCACCAGAAATAAGGACTAGGTAGCACAATCAACCTTAGGGTGACGATTCAATAATCGACACGCTAAGAATGAGGTTATCGTCCATTTAACTACCAAGCAATGGAGTTGCTAGCAGTATTGATTTCACACGCCATGATTCATTTGTCGGCATTCCGGTTACAATAACACGGAAACCGAGAAATTATCAATGATGATCAGAAGTATTACTGCGTCAAGAATTCATAAGATGGTGTGCAATTCCCATGATATTCCTGATATAAAGATGGTAATACTTCAAGGTAGAACAGACCAGAAGCTGGATTGGCATTTTGATCTGCGGAATACAATTGCTTTGACCCAATCCTAGATATGGATGAGATTCTGGAGTTTGTTTCTCCTATTCATTCTGAAATAGAATGGCTTGGCGGACCACAAGGGTAATAGGCATCGACGAACGAATGCACGCATACTCTTGACTATCAATTGATAGGCGAGGGTCGGAAACAACTAAGATGGGACAACTCAAAAGAACATATGATTTTCTGAGTTGTGGATGCATGGATTAGCATGTCGAACGAAGTTCAACATATTTTTTCCGGATAACCCATGCAGAAAGGTAGAACTGGCAGAGCCACAATATATAATGGAGAACTCATCAAGAATAATCCTGTTGTGATATTTCAGTTCAACGAGGAACTTCTGCCATAAGTAGTTCATGGTATTTGGAAGAAGAAGATACCACGGACTTCAAGGACTATCGCAAAGGTTACTAATATCCTAAAGGCACTAGCAATTACTATCAACATGAAGTAGGTAGAGTGAATCTCGGGTTCAAGAACCCAGGAACAGAATACCTATTACTAAGTAGCATCACGGGATGCTTTCGAGAATGATGGCCAGAATCATCACACTGGGAACACAAATCATGGCTAAATTACTAGATGATCCCCTAAGACACCTAGGGTCATAATAATATCTCCAACATATATGTCAAGGTAACGAAGTACCTCAACTCACTGATTAGTGTGGTTAATCTGGCCCATGGGAACATTGAAACGGGAAGAAAGGATTTGCAATTGCATCAGACTACTTAGAAACCTGGGATGACTCGGACAGCATAACGGCTGTAAATGCTCAGAAAAGATTTGAGACATTCACAAAAATGGTGGCATAACCACTCAGAAGCACAATATCAAGGTTTCGAGATCAACAATTAACATACGGAAGTAGTAGGAACTGAACTGAGACTTAAATCCAACAATCTTATAAGTCCACTGATTAGTAACACGTGATCCTAATAGAAAGAAGAGATAGCCTAGTTCTTAATCCCCGTAGAAGAGAAGATGATGACTCAGATCAGAAGGCCATGAGGTATAAGGAGTAAAAAGAGCCTTACGTTCCATCCCACAATCAATTCCCCTACATATAACTAAAGAATTTCTAGACTCAACATCGATCAGTTTGGCTTGGTAATCCTACAGGCAGTCAAGCTCTGATACCAACGCTGTCAGGACCCCGACTCAATGCCACATCGATCTAGCATGTAACACCTCATATCACTTTGCGGCCTCACGCACGGTATTCCCACGGGTGTCGCCTTAGCTTTGCCCGGGACCGTTTGCGCCTTTTGGCACACGTATATAACAGTGTCGCTAGCATCCATATGATAAGGAGCCCGGGCTGACATGGCTAGTCGTAAACCCAAAGTGGCACAAACTTACAGGGACAGGCATCCATGACCCAGCATCGAACGTGTCGGTCATCAGCGAGTGAACCCAGGCTGTAGCACTGGGCTAGCAGGACTCCAGTGAACCGGGCTGTAGCAGGCTAACGGGACTCCGGTATTCATCGCGTGACATTTCCCCGCAGGGACAGACACAGGAACGAAGAAGGACACATGCCGGCCAGCCTAAGTGTTCCGGAGCAGTAGCAAGCTACCATGGCTCAGTGGAAACACTAGGAGACATTTCCCGGTAAGAGAGGCTACTAAAGATAAACAACTAGATGGTCAGATCCCACACATACCAAGCATTTCAATAACATACACACAATATGCTCGATATGTGCAAATACAACATGGCATCACAACATGACTCTACGACTCAAGTAATTTATTCATTAGGCTCCGAGGAGCGAGATATTACAAACATGGGTCTCATGACCCAACAATCAGAGCATACAAGTCAAAGCACAAGCGGAAGTTATCATGTCTGAGTACAGACATCTATAAATGAAAAAGGCTGAGAAGCCTGACTATCTATCAGATCCTGCCGAGGGCACAAGATCGTAGCTGAGGTAACAAGCTAAACGTCGAAGTCCACGCGGAACTACTAACGAGACCGAAGTCTCTCTGCAAAAACATAAATAGGCAAACGTGAGTACAAATGTACCCAGCAAGACTTACATCAGAACTATCTACATATGCATCATTATCAACAAAGGGGATGGTGGGGTTTAACTGCAGCAAGCCAGCTTTGACTCGGTGGCTATCCTGAACTACGACTGCAAGTAACTCTTTTGAGGTGGCGCACACGAGTCCACATATTCACCATATCAATACACCACTATGGATCCGCTCCCGTCTCCCTATGAGAACGCCATCCATAGCACTCACGCTTATCTTGCGTATTTTAGAGTATCCACTTTCACTTGTCTATGAACTATGCAAGGGGTCCAAGTTTCCATATCCGAGGAATCCGGCTATTCGAATAGATGATGTTAACCCTGCAGGGGTGTACTTCTTCACACACGCTTTCGCCACTTACCGCCCTGTACACGTCTAGTACCTCGGCAACCTTCAAGCGGAAGCCGGGCGAGGGAGTCGGCCACGACCTGACTAACCGAACAAGTCTCTAGTCCAGGTTTATCGCCTATTCGGGTTCCATCCGCAAGGAGATCCGGCCGGGGTGTCGCTTACGGCCCCAAACGATGTGAGCAGGGTTCCCAAGCCCACCATCCGGGTGCTGCTTGGTACACCGGGCCACTGTGCCTAGTCTGTCCCAAGCCCACCTGTACCGGGTGCCACTTGGTAGACTACTAACACTACCTACAAACGCCAGAAACTAGTTGCAACTCCTGGACAGAGATCATGTTGATTAATAAGTCGAGAGGGGTCGAGTTACCGGAACCCAATGTGTGGTAGTAACTGGTCATGGATCACAAACACAGAACTCAGTTCCTGAGGTCGGCTGCAATGAGACAACCCACCATGTACTCCTACATGGCCTCTCACCGCTACCTTTACCAAATCGTGTTCACACACTTAGTTCACCCATAGTAGGACATGTTCACACGCCTCTGATTCATCCCCGACGAATCAGACCTGACTCAACTCTAAGCAGTAGCAGGCATGACAAACAAGCATGAATGAGTAGGCACAACAGGGCTCAAACAACTCCTACTCATGCTAGTGGGTTTCATCTATTTACTGTGGCAATGACAGGTCATGCAAAGGATAAAGGGGTTCAGCTACCGCAGCCAGTAACAAATATGTCGTTGTTGTCCTAATGCAGTAAAAGAGAGCAGGAGCGAGAGAGTGGGATTTTATCGGAATAAACAAGGGGGTTTTGCTTGCCTGGCACTTCTGAAGATAACGTTGAGTCTTCATCAGTGTCAACGATCACATCATCGGTATCACGTCTATCGAGAGGGGACAAATACCGGCAACACAGAAGGGAACACAATCAATGCAATGCACAATATGATGCATGATCATGACATGGCAAAATGAATGTGTTTTGGGCTAATGCATCTAGCAACAAGTTAAATGGGGTTGGTTTGAATACAAGATTCAAATTCAAACTCCATATGTGATTATTTAAATGCCATTTAATTGATTTGTGCTAAACAGCAGCTATAAGTTGTTCTAACATGCATGAAAATGGTACAGATGGATTCCTTGAATTTTTCTGATAATTTTTCATATATAATTTATTTAATTTGGAGTTACGGTTGAATTACTATGATTTTTTGAAGTTTTGAACATTTTCTGGAATTTCCTGAATATTTAGAATTAAAATAATTCCAGAAAATGATTTAACTGCGTCAGCCTGACGCCAGCATAACGTCAGCGAGTCAACGGCCAGGTCCAGGTCAAACCTGACGTGCGGGGTCCACACGTCAGTGACACAGGAACTAATCCCGGTCAAACCCAGCGCTAACTGAGGTTTGACCAGGGGTGGGGCCCACAGTCAGTGGCCTAGGGGGTTGGTTAGGGCGTCATTAGCATTTAATGACATCGCCACGTCAGCTGCCGGCGTTTAACCGCCGGCGACCTCAGATCGCGGCGGCGTCCGCATCGGGATTGCGCTACAGGCCAGGGTTTGGGGCGCGGGGAGCATCTACGGGGAGCTGGCGGAGTGGCGCTTCCACTGGTGGAGGCGGCTGGAGCGGAGGTGGCCGGAGTTGAGCACGGCATCGACCTCGGCGGCGGCCGGAGCTCGGGCAAGCTCGGGGTCGGGGTTAGGGAGCACGGCAGGAGGAGCTGGGGCGTGCTACGGACTCCTGAGATCGTGGTGAGCACGTCAGTGGGCTCGGAAACGAGCTGCGGTGGCTGTGGCCACGGCCATGCCATGGCCGGCGGCGAGAAACTCTCGGCCGCGGTGGAGGAAGAGGCTAGGGGATGAGCGCGAGCTTGAGGGAAGGGGGAAGAGGAAGAGGGACTCACAGTGGACTGGACGGAGGGGTCGGCGAGCTCGGGGAAGCTTCTGCGACGGCGAATTTACGGCGGCAATCTCCGGGCACCGGGGATGAAGACGATGATGCTCCGGTCGACTGGGGCCTCCTCTGGTCACGTGCGTCGGTGTGCAGCTCCATGGGGTCGGGACGGAGCTCCTGAGCTCATCGGAAGGGCGAGGGGTGGCCGGTGGCTATGGATGCGACGGCGGCGGCCTCCGGTGGCTCTCGGTGGTGCTCCAAATCGAGAGAGGGAGAGAGCCAGAGCGAGCAGAGAGAGGGATAGCGGTCGGGGACGACTCCGTGGCGTCGCTAGAGGGCTCGGGGAGGAAGCAGGAGGTGGCCAGGGGAAGCAGGAGGTGGCGCGCGCGGCGGCGTCGCGGTGTGTGTCCTCCTGGCAGGGAGGAAGACGACAGGGGGGGTGGAGATGGGCTGGGCCGTGCTGCTGGGCCAGGTGGGCTACCAGGTGAGCGTCAGGTAGTCCTTCTCTCTCTTTCTATTTCTGTTTTTATTTATTGTTTTCTATTTTGTTCTGTTTTGTTTTAGTTTAGTAAAATACTAAACCATTTTATAAAATCCTGAAAATAGTTATGTGGCTAGGGTTAAAATATACCAAACCACATAAAATGTTCCAGTAATTATTGGACATATATTATTTATATATCAAATATATATCCAATGCAAATAGCTATTTATTTAATTCAAAGGCCCAAAATAATTAACTCTGAGATACCAAAAATATTGTTTTGAGTTTTACCTCTTTGCAATATTTTTAGAGACTAAGAGGAACATTTTCTTGGACTTCTTTGAGGAGATTTTAATGTTGATCATTTTTAGAAGGTTTCTGAGGCTTTGAAAATTCCTCAATTCAAATTTCATTTGAATTAAAACATGATGCTCACATGAAGCTAGCCTAGAGCACTACCAGCAGCTAGGGATGTGACACCCGTATTGCTGTTTTTTTGCCTATTTTAGTATTTTGAAGAAAAGGAATATCAAACAGAGTCCAAACGGAATGAAACCTTTGGGAGCGTGATTTTTGGAACAAACATGATCCAGAGGACTTGGAGTGCAAGCCAAGAAGCAGCCGAGGCGGCCACGAGATAGGAGGGCGCCCCCCCCCCCCTTTAGGGCGCGCCCTCTGTCTCGTGGGCCCCTCGGGCGGCCACCGACGTACTTCTTCCTCCTATATATACCTACGTACCCCGAAAACATCCAGGGAGAACCCGAAACACAATTTCCACCGTCGTAACCTTCTGTATCCGCGAGATCCCATCTTGGAGCCTTTGCCGGTGTTCTGCCGGAGGGGGAATCGACCACGGAGGGCTTCTATATCAACACCACAGCCCTTCCGATGAGTTGTGAGTAGTTTACCACAGACCTACGGGTCCATACTTATTAGCTAGATGGCTTCTTCTCTCTTTTTGGATCTCAATACAATGTTCTCCCCCTCTCTTGTGGAGATCTCTTTGATGTAATCTCTTTTTGTGGTGTGTTTGTCGAGATCCGATGAATTGTGGGTTTATGATCTAGTTTATCTATGGATAATAATTGAATCTTCTCTGAATTCTTTTATATGATTGAGTTATCTTTGCAAGTCTCTTCGAATTATCGGTTTGGTTTGGCCTACTAGATTGATCTTTCTTGCCATGGGAGAAGTGCTTAGCTTTGGGTTCAATCTTGCGGTGTTCTTACCCAGTGACAGAAAGGGTTGCAAGACACGTATTGTATTGTTGCCATCGAGGATAAAAAGATGGGGTTTATATCATACTGCATGAGTTTATCCCTCTACATCATGTCATCTTGCTTAAGGCGTTACTCTATTCTTATGAACTTAATACTCTAGATGCAGGCAGGAGTCGGTCTACTTGTTATGGACGTGATGCCTATATACATGATCATGCCTAGATAATCTCATAATTATTGGCTTTTCTATCAATTGCTCGACAGTAATTTGTTCACCCATTGTAATACTTATGCTATCTCGAGAGAAGCCTCTAGTGAAACCTATGGCCCCTGGGTCTATCTCCTATCATATTTGCTTCCAATCTACTTTTATTTGCATCTTTAATTTTTGCATCTATATTATAAAATACCAAAAATATATTTATCTTATCATACTATCTCTATCAGATCTCACTTTTGCAAGTGGCTGTGAAGGGATTGACAACCCCTTTATCGCGTTGGTTGCGAGTTCTCAGTTTGTTTGTGTAGGTGCGTGGGACTTTTGAGAAGCCTCCTACTGGATTGATACCTTGGTTCTCAAAACTGAGGGAAATACTTACGCTACACTTGCTGCATCACCCTCTCCTCTTCGGGGAAAACCAACGCAATCTCAAGACGTAGCAACTCTCCCCTTTTGTTGCTATGCATCACCTAGATAGATCTTGCTTGATCGTAGGAAGTTATTTGAAATTATCGCGTTCCCCAACAGTGGCATCCGAGCCAGGTCTATGCGTAGATGTTATATGCATGAGTAGAACACAAAGAGTTGTGGGCGATAATAGTCATACTGCTTACCACCAACCTCTTACTTTGATTTGGCGGTATTGTTGGATGAAGCGGCCCGGACTAACATTACATGACCGCGTTCATGAGACTGGTTCTACCGACGTGCTTTTGCACATAGGTGGCTGGCGGGTGTTTGTTTCTGCAACTTTAGTTGAATCGAGTTTGACTATGGCCGGTCCTTGTTGAAGGTTAAAACAGCACACTTGACGAAAAATCATTGTGGTTTTGATGTGTAGGTAAGAACGGTTCTTGCTAGAATCCCGTAGCAGCCATGTAAAATTTTCAACAACAAAGTAGAGAACGTCTAACTTGTTTTTGTAGGGCTTGCTGTGATGTGATATGATCAAGGCATGATGTGATATAAATTGTTGTATGAGATTATCATGTTTTGTATCAAAGTTATCGGCAACTGGCAGGAGCCATATGGTTGTCGCTTTATTATGCAATTCAATCGCCATGTAATTGTTTTACTTTATCACTAAGTGGTAGCAATAGTTGTAGTAACAATAGTTGGCGAGACGACAACGATGTTCCGATGGAGATCAAGGTGTCGCGCCGGTGACGATGGAGATCATGACGATGCTTCAGTGATTGAGATCATAAGCACAAGATGATGATGGCCATATCATGTCACATATTTTGATTTCATGTGATGTTTATCTTTTATGCATCTTATTTTGCTTAGTACGGCAGTAGCATTATAAGATGATCCCCTACTAAATTTCAAGGTATAAGTGTTATCCCTGAGTATCAACTGTTGCTACAGTTCGTCGTGCTGAGACACCACATGATGATCGGGTGTGATAAGCTCTACATTCACATACAACGGGTGCAAGCCAGTTTTGCACACACAAAATACTCGGGTTAAACTTGACGAGCCTAGCATATGCAGATATGGCCTCGGAACACTGAGATTGAAAGGTTGAACGTGAATCATATAGTAGATATGATCAACATAGTGATTTTCACCATTGAAAGCTACTCCATCTCACATGATGATCGAACATGGTTTAGTTGATTTGGATCACGTGATCATTTAGATGACTAGAGGGATGTCTATCTAAGTGGGAGTTCTTAATTAATATGATTAATTGAACTTTAATTTATCATGAACTTAGTCCTGATAGTTATTTTGCATGTCTATGTTATTGTAGATCAATGGCCCATGCTACCGTTCCTTTGAATTTTAGTGTGTTCCTAGAGAAAGCCAAGTTGAAAGATGATGGCGACAATTACACTGACTAGGACCATAACTTGAGGATTATCCTCATTGCCGCATAGAAGAATTACGTCCTGGAAGCACCATCGGGTGACAGGCCTGCTGCGATGCTACTGATGACGTTAAGAATGTCTGGCAGAGCAAAGCTAATGACTACTCGATAGTTTAGTGTGCCATGCTTTACGGCTTAGAATCAGGACTTCAAAGATGTTTTGAACGTCATGGAGCATATGAGATGTTCCAAGCGTTGAAGTTAATATTTCAAGCAAATGCCCAAGTTGAGAGATATGAAGTCTCCAACAAGTTCTACAGCTGCAAAATGGAGGAGGATAGTTCTGTCGGTGAACACATACTCAGAATGTCTGGGTACCATAACCACTTAACTCAGCTGGGAGTTAATCTTCCTGATGATAGTGTCATTGACATAGTTCTTCAATCACTGCCACCAAGCTATAAAGGCTTTGTGATGAACTATAATATGCAAGGGATGAACAAGACTATTCCCGAGCTCTTCGCAATGCTAAAGGCTGCGAAGTTAGAAATCAAGAAGGCGCATCAAGTGTTGATGGTCAACAAGACCACTAGTTTCAAGAAAAAGGGCAAAGGGAAGAAGGGGAACTTCAAGAAGAACGGCAAGAAAGTTGCTGCTCAGGAGAAGAAACCCCAAGTATGGACCTAAGCCTAAAACTGAGTGCTTCTACTGCAAAGGGACTGGTCACTGGAAGCGGAACTACCCCAAGTATTTGGCGGATAAGAAGGATGGCAAAGTGAAATTTATATTTGATATACATGTAATTGATGTGTACCTTACTAATGCTCGTAGTAGCGTCTGGTTATCTGATACTAGTTCTGTTGCTCATACTTGCAACTCGAAATAGGGGCTACGGATTAAATGAAGATTGGCTAAGGACGAGGTGACAATGCGCGTGGGAAATGGTTCCAAGGTCGATGTGATCGCCGCCGGCACGCTACCTCTACATCTACCTTCTGGATTAGTTTTATTCGGTGTGGCTTTGCCACGCAGGTTTGGGCTGCGATCTTTCAGGCCATGGACAAGCCCGGGTGGATACCAACAATGACGGACACGCTTGCTGGTTGGTGCGCGGCACAAAACTCAAATGAGACTCGCAAGAGAATGCTCAATGCTTTTCGTGTCTTAGCAATGTGGGAGATTTGGAAGCATCGCAATACCATCGTTTTTAGGGTGCTTCCCCATCTATTCCACATGTGCTTCGACAATTCGTGGAGGAAGGGAGGAATTGGAAACAAGCGGGGCTGCTCAAGGGCGATCTAACCATTTTCTTGAACCGGGTGGAAAGGCGGGTAGACGAGACAAGTTAGTTAACTACGGTATAAATAAGGTGGAGGTGGAGTGTGTGTGTGCATGTAATTAGCATGTAAAAACACTGTGGAGGGCTCTTTACCCCTCTTTCTTCTTAATATATATAGTATGCACTCTCGTGCGTATTCGAGAAAAATAGTTTTATACCTGAATAATTGTTATTTGGTGCTAGTGTTGAGCATGAACATTATCTCTAGATCTTGTTTGATGCGAGACGGTTATTCATTTAAATCAGAGAATAATGGTTGTTCTATTTATATGAGTAATATCTTTTATGGTCATGCAGCCTTGCTGAGTGGTCTATTTTTGTTGAATCTCGATCGTGATGATACACATGTTCATAATATTGAAGCCAAAAGATGCAAAGTTGATAATGATAGTGCAACTTATTTGTGGCACTATCGTTTGGGTCATATCGGTGTAAAACGCATGAAGAAACTCCATGCTGATGGACTTTTGGAATCACTTGATTATGAATCACTTGGTGCTTGCGAACCGTGCTTCATGGGCAAGATGAATAAAACTCCGTTCTCCGGAACAATGGAGCGAGCTACTCACTTATTGGAAATAATACATACAAATGTATGCGGTCCAATGAGTGTTGATGCTCATGGCGGGTATTGTTATTTTCTTGCCTTCACAGATGATTTGAGCAGATATAGGTATATCTACTTAATGAAGCATAAGTCTGAAACGTTTAAAATTTCAAAGAATATCAGAGTGAAGTGGAAAATCATCATAACAAGAAAATAAAGTTTCTACGATCTAACAGTGGAGGAGAATATTTGAGTTACGAGTTTGGTCTTCATTTGAAACAATGTGGAATAGTTTCACAACTTACGCCACCTGGAACACCACAGTGAAATGGTGTGTCTGAACATCGTAAGCGTACTTTATTGGATATGGTGCAATCTATGATGTCTCTTACTGATTTACCGCTATCGTTTTGGGGTTATGCTTTAGAGACAGCTGCATTCACTTTAAATAGGGCACCATCAAAATTCGTTGAGCCGACGCCTTATGAACTGTGGTTTGGCAAGAAACCAAAGTTGTCATTTCTTAAAGTTTGGGGCTATGATGCTTATGTGAAAAAGCTTCAACCTGATAAGCTCGAACCCAAATCGAAGAAGTGTGTCTTCATAGGATACCCAAAGGAAAGTGTTGGGTACACCTTCTATCACAGATCCGAAGGCAAGATCTTTGTTGCTAAAAATGGATCCTTTCTAGAGAAGGAGTTTCTCTCGAAAGAAGTGAGTGGGAGGAAAGTAGAACTTGATGAGGTAATTGTACCTTCACCCTTATTGGAAAGTAGTTCATCACAGAAATCAGTTCCTGTGATTCCTACACCAATTAGTGAGGAAGCTAATGATGATGATCATGAAACTTCAGATCAAGTTACTACCGAACCTCGTAGGTCTTCCAGAGTAAGATCTGCACCAGAGTGGTACGGTAATCCTGTTCCGGAAGTCATGTTACTAGACCATGGTGAACCTACGAACTATGAGGAAGCGATGATGAGCCCAGATTTTGCGAAATGGCTTGAGGCCATGAAATCTGAGATGGGATCCATGTATGAGAACAAAGTGTGGACTTTGGTGGACTTGCCCGATGATCGGCAAGCCATAGAAAATAAATGGATCTTCAAGAAGAAGACTGACGCTGACGATAATGTTACTATCTACAAAGCTCGACTTGTTGCGAAAGGTTTTCGACAAGTTCAAGGAGTTGATTACGATGGGACTTTCTCACCCGTAGCGATGCTTAAATCTGTCCGAATCATGTTAGCAATTGCCGCATTTTATGGTTATGAAATTTGGCAGATGGATGTCAAAACTGCATTCTTGAATGGAGTTCTGGAAGAAGAGTTGTATATGATGCAACCAGAAGGTTTTGTCGATTCAAAGGGAGCTAACAAAGTGTGCAAGCTCCAGTGATCCATTTATGGACTAGTGCAAGCCTCTCGGAGTTGGAATAAACGCTTTGATAGTGTGATCAAAGCATATGGTTTTATACAAACTTTTGGAGAAGCCTGTATTTACAAGAAAGTGAGTCGGAGCTCTGTATCATTTATAATATTATATGTGGATGACATATTGCTGATTGGAAATGATATAGAATTTCTGGATAGCATAAAGGGATACTTGAATAAGAGTTTTTCAATGAAAGACCTCGGTGAAGCTGCTTGCATATTGGGCATCAAGATCTATAGAGATAGATCAAGATGCTTAATTGGACTTTCACAAAGCACATACCTTGATAAAGTTTTGAAGAAGTTCAAAATGGATCAGTCAAAGAAAGGGTTCTTGCCTGTGTTACAAGGTGTCAAGTTGAGTCAGACTCAATGCCCGACCACTACAGAAGATAGAGATAAAATAAAAGTCATTCCCTATGCTTCAGCCATAGGTTCTATCATGTATGCAATGATGTGTACCAGACCTGATGTGTGCCTTGCTATAAGCATAGCAGGGAGGTACCAAGGTAATCCCGGAGTGGAGCACTGAATAGCGGTCAAGAACATCCTGAAATACCTGAAAAGGACTAAGGATATGTTTCACGTTTATGGAGATGACAAAGAGCTCGTCGTAAACGGTTACATCGATGCAAGATTTGACACTGATCCGGATGACTCTAAGTCGTAATCCGGATACGTATTTTTATTGAATGGAGGAGCTGTCAGTTGGTGTAGTTCCAAGCAGAGCGTCGTGGCGGGATCTACGTGTGAAGCGGATTACATTGTTGTTTGCCTGCTTTAGAAGAAGCAAATGAAGGAGTCTGGATGAAGGAGTTCATATCCGATCTAGGTGTCATACCTAGTGCATCGGGTCCAATGGAAATCTTTTGTGACAATACTGGTGCAATTGCCTTGGCAAAGGAATCCAGATTTCACAAGAGAACCAAGCACATCAGGAGACGCTTCAATTCCATCTATCATCAAGTATCGGAGGGGGGCATAGAGATTTGTAAAATACATACAGATCTGAATGTTGCAGACCCGTTGACTAAGCCTCTTCCATGAGCAAAACATGATCAACACCAAAACTCCATGGGTGTTAGAATCATTACTTTGTAATCTAGATTATTGACTCTAGTGCAAGTGGGAGACTGAAGGAAATATGCCCTGGAGGCAATAATAAAGTTATTATTTATTTCCTTATTTCATGATAAATGTTTATTATTCATGCTAGCATTGTATTAATCGGAAACTTAGTACATGTGTGAATACATAGACAAAACATATTGTCCCAAGTATGCCTCTACTTGACTAGCTCGTTAATCAAAGATGGTTATGTTTCCTAACCATGGACATTTGTTGTCATTTGATGAACGGGATCACATCATTAGGAGAATGATGTGATGGACATGACCCATACAATAGCTTAGCATTATGATCATTACAGTTTCATTGCTACTGCTTTCTTCATGACTTATACATGTTCCTCGGACTATGAGATTATGCAACTCCCCAATACCGAAGGAACACCTTGTGTGCTATCAAACGTCACAATGTAAATGGGTGATTATAAAGATGCTCTACAGGTGTCTCCGAAGGTGTTTGTTGGGTTGGCATAGATCGAGATTAGGATTTGTCACTCCGTGTTTTAGAGAGGTATCTCTGGGACCTCTCGGTAATGCTCATCACTATAAGCCTTGCAAGCATTGTGACTAATGAGTTAGTTGTGGGAAGAAGTATTACGGAATGAGTAAAGAAACTTGCCGGTAACGAGATTGAACTAGGTATGATGATACCGACGATCGAATCTCGGGCAAGTAACATACCAATGACAAAGGGAACAAGGTATGTTGTTATGCAGTTTAACTGATAAAGATCTTCGTAGAATATGTAGGAACCAATATGAGCATCCAGGTTCCGCTATTGGTTATTGACCGGAGATGCGTCTCGGTCATGTCTACATAGTTCTCGAACCCGTAGGGTCCGCACGCTTAATGTTCGATGACGATATGTATTATGAGTTATGTGTTTTTGATGACCGAAGTTTGTTCGGAGTCCTGGATGAGATCACGGACGTGACGAGGAGTCTCTAAATGGTCGAGACATAAAGATTGGTATAATGGACCATGTATTCGGACACCGGAAGAGTTCTGGGAAGTTTTGGGTAAAACCAGAGAGCCGGAGGGGTTACCGGAACCCCCCAGGGGAACTAATGGGCCAACAGGGGCCTTAGTGGAGAGAGAGGAGGGCGGCCAGGGCAGGCCGCGCCCCCCTTGGAGTTTGATTAGGACAAGGGAAGGGGCCGCCCCCCTTTCCTACTCCCTCTCCCTCTCCTTCCTTCCCCCTCTCTCCCTTGTGGTGGAATTCTACTAGGACTAGTAGTCCTAGTATGACTCCTCTCTTAGGGCGCGCCCTAGGGGCCGGCCGGCCTCCCCCCTTGCTCCTTTATATACGGGGGCAGGGGCACCCTAGAACACACAAGTTTCTTTTAACCGTGTGCGGTACCCCCCTCCACGGTTACACACCTCGATCATACCATCGTAGTGCTTAGGCAAAGCCTTACGCCGGTAGCATCATCATCACCATCACCACACTGTCGTGCTAACGGAACTCACCCTTATCCTCAACTAGATCAAGAGCACGAGGGACGTCATCGAGCTAAACGTGTGCTGAACACGGAGGTGCCATACATTCAGTATTTGATCGGTTGGATGGCGAAG
Organism: Triticum aestivum; assembly: GCF_018294505.1. Classification (NCBI taxonomy): domain Eukaryota; kingdom Viridiplantae; phylum Streptophyta; class Magnoliopsida; order Poales; family Poaceae; genus Triticum; species Triticum aestivum. Next base: position 154,432,517 of record NC_057801.1, read on the forward strand.
AAGTTCGACTACATCAACCATGTTATTGAAACACTTCCGCTTTCGGTCTACGAGGGTATGTGGACACACTCTCCCCTCTCGTTGCTATGCATCACCTAGATAGATCTTGCGTGATCGTAGGAATTTTTTTGAAATTACCGCGTTCCCCAACAGCTATTGTGAGATTGTCTCCGTAGTTGGATGTTGTTGGCTTTGAAGGTGTTCTCGAAGTTGCTTCAGTTAAAGTGAGCAAAATACCTCTTGTTAAAATATGTGAAAGAAATGTTTCATTTGTTGGTGGTCTGGTTGGGCTCAAACCGGAACAGCTAGAGGAACAAATTTTCAGTAGCATAACTTGTACATTGTCATTCCTCTATGTGAGTCAAGATTGGTTGTAGGAACATTAGTGAGCTCCCTATTGTTGCTTAAGGGTGCTAGGAGGTCATTTTTTACAAGTTTCAATATGAAATTGCGGAAGTTCTGGTGAGTAACCCTACTTTTTCGATTTGTTGTAGTTTCTGTTGACAAAGACATAGTTGAAAATCTGAATCGTACTCCTAAACATAGAAGGTGGGATAATGTTCCTGGGGCAAATAATTCTGAGTCCCTTGGTAGTAACAGAGTTGGGCACTCTGATGAGCATGGGGGAAAATTTGTCCAGTGGCTTCCTTTGATAAATAATTGTCTGAATCTTCAAAAAAGGTGAAGTGGATAGTGATCTTGTGATTGAGAACCCGGCTCGCGATGGGGCAATGGAAGAAGTTACTCAGGTGGTGTGAACTCTAACAAGTGGATTGTCCCACATAACACTCTTACTATCGTGGCTCATGTTCCTGTTGCACATGGTTTCTCTAAATAACAAGATATGTAGATGAATTATTTTTGAAAATGATAAATCCCAAACATTTGGGATTTGACCATGGCAAATTGAAAGTTTTTCATGACAATTTTAGAGATGCGGGGATGACAAGTTTAGTTTGCATGCACGACAATTTTCTGGCAAAAATGCATTGTCCATGGAGTTAACAGGCTTGCCAACTAAAATTGTCATCCTCGTGTCACTAAAATTTCCATCGAAAACTTTAGATTTGCCATGGTGAAATCCCGAATGTTCAGGCGTTATCGTGGTCCATTATTTTCCTAGAAGTCATTCTAGATATTATGCAAAGGTTGGTACTAACTCTACTCAAATGTTGGAGGTGGTGGGTGAGGTGGACCCTACCCTGAAGGTCTCCAAGAAGTACATGGTATAATCTCATTCTTCTGATTGTACTGATGAGGTTATTCCTATCACACCTTTGTCTCTCGAGGTCAAATTGAGATTTAGTCAACAAATTGCTCGGACCCAACAGAAAAATGAGGAAGTTAGAGTTGTTAACCTTACCAGGAAAAGGAATTTGGAAGATAACTCCCCTTTAGTGAATAATAATTTGTTTGACTCTTTGTCTAATCAAGAGATGATGTGTAGAGTGGCTGAAATGGTTGTGTCCCTGACAATGATTTGCTTGCATTGATGTGTTGAGAAAATTACATGTTAGATGAATTTTGTGTGAAAAAACTTGCAATGCTCATGTTCAACATACTACTAATGACTTGTTTGGGTAAAAAAATCCTATATATTTGAGTTGGTTGGATAGTAATTATTTTGAGGAAGCTTCTTTGAAACAACTAGGTATAAAAAGAATAGAAGTCCAGAAAAGGTTGATGTTATGTTTTCTAGGCATGTAACTAGAAGCCAAAGAACAATATTATAGTATTGTATCCCTATGAATGATGGTAACTCTGCACACCCCCTTGGCAGAGTTACTGATAACCCACAAGTATAGGGGATCGCAACAGTTTTCGAGGGTAGAGTATTCAACCCAAATTTATTGATTCGACACAAGGGGAGCCAAAGAATATTTGCAAGTATTAGCAGCTGAGTTGTCAATTCAACCACACACGAAGATTAATTATCTATAGCAAAGTGATTAGTAGCAAAGTACTATGATAGTTTTGATAGTAGTAGCAACAACAATAGTAACAGTAACAGTGGTAGCAATGATTTTGTAGCAAGTGCAATAGTGACAGTAGCAGTAGTAACTTAGCATAAACAATATAAGAGAGATCCATAGGCATTGGATCGGTGATTTCATTGGATGATATTCATCATAAAACAGTCATAACCTAGGGCGATATAGCACTAGCTCTAGTTCATAAATACAATGTAGGCATGTATTTCATAAATAGCCATACGTGCTTATGGAAAGAACTTGCATGACATCTTTTGTCCTACCCTCCCGTGGCAGCAGGGTCCATAAGGAAACTAAGGGATATTAAGGCCTCCTTTTAATAGAGCACCAGAACAAAACATTAACACATAGTGAATACATGAACTCCTCAGACTACGGTCATCACCAGGAAGTGTCCCGACTTCTGTCGCTCCAGGGTTGCCGGATCACAACACGTAGTAGGTGACTATAACTTGCAAGATCGGATCTAGAACATACATATAATGGTGATAACATAAATGGTTCAGATATGTAATCATGGCACCCGAGCCCAAAGTGACAAGCATTAACATGGCAAAGTCATAGCAACATCAATCTCAGAACATAATAGATACTAGGGATCAAACCCTAACAAAACTAACTCGATTGCATGATGAATCTCATCCAACTCCCTCACGGACCAGCAAGCCTACGAAGGAATTACTCACTCCTGGTGGGGAGCATCATGGAATTGGCAATGGAGAAGGGTTGGTGATGACGAAGATCAAAGATCCCCCTCTTCGGAGCCCTAAACGGACTCCAGATCTGGCCTCCCAATGAAGAATAGGAGGTGGCAGCGGCTCCGTCTTATGAAACGTGATAATTCTTTCTCTCTGATTTTTTCTCCAAATATGTGATTTTATAGTATCAGAGTTGGAGTCTACGAGGCCACCAGGTGGGGACAACGCACCTGGGCACGCCTGGAGGGGGGTGCCCTGGTGGGTTGTTCCCACCCATGTGCCCACCTACGGTGGTTCTTGGCTCTAGAAATTCTCTTTTATTGTATAAAATTTCCTCGCAAAGTTTCATTCCAATCCGAGAACTTTTATTTCTGCACAAAAAACAACACCATGATAGTTCTGCTGAAAACAACGCCAGTCCGGGTTAGTTTCATTCAAACCATGCAAATTAGAGTCCAAAACAAGATGAAAAGCATTAGGAAAAGTAGATACGACAGAGACATATCAGTTACCATGTCTCAGTGTTATAATAAATATTCCAAATGAGATGACTCATTTCAAACTGTAGAGGGGCGGGCAAGAAAGAAATGACCATCTGCCTCTCGGAATGGATTAGTGACCATTTGTAGGATCGAAAGTATGTCTAGAGGGGGGGTGATTAGACTACTTGACCAAATAAAACTCTATCCTTCTCCCAGTTTTAGTTCTTGGCAGATTTTAGCAACTTTGGACAAGTCAAGCAATCTTAACACAATTCAAGCAAGCATGCAAAGAGCATATGAGCAGCGGAAAGTAAAGCATGCAACTTGCAAGAATGTAAAGGTAAGGGTTTAGAGAGTGCAAACGCAATAGGAGACATGGATGTTTTTGTTGTCGTTCTGATAGGTGGTGCTATCGTACATCCACGTTGATGGATACTTCAACCCACGAAGGGTAATGGTTGCGCGAGTCCATGGAGGGCTCCACCCACGAAGGGTCCACGAAGAAGCAACCTTGTCTATCCCACCATGGTCGTCGCCCACGAAGGACTTGCCTCACTAGCGGTAGATCTTCACGAAGTAGGCGATCTCCTTGCCCTTACAAACTCCTTGGTTCAACTCCCCAATCTTGTCTGAGGCTCCCAAGTGACACCTAGCCAATCCAGGAGACACCACTCTCCAAGAAGTAACAAATGGTGTGTTGATGATGAACTCCTTGCTCTTGTGCTTCAAATCATAGTCTCCCCAACACTCAACTCTCTCTCACAGGATTTGGATTTGGTGGAAAGAAGATTTGAGTGGAAAGCAACTTGGGGAAGGCTAGAGATCAAGATTCATATGGTAGGAATGGAATATCTTGGTCTCAACACAAGTGTAGGTGGTTCTCTCTCAGAAAATGTAAGTTGGAAGTGTAGGTTCGTTCTGATGGCTCTCTCCATGAATGAAGAGGAGGTGGAGGGGTATATATAGCCTCCACACAAAATCTAACCGTTACACATGACTTGCCAATCTCGGTGGGACCGAATTGATAAACTCGGTCGGACCGATTCAGCAAATCTAGTGACCGTTAGGATTTTCGGTGGGACTGACATGCAACTCGGTAGGAGCGATATGGTTAGGGTTAGGGCATAACGTAATCTCGGTGAGACCGATTACACAAACTCGGTGAGTCAATTTTGGTAATAAGCTAACCAGAGAGTTGGTCAAGTAAACTCGGTGTGACCGATTCTCTCATTTCGGTGAGACCGAAATGTTGCGAAAGAGAAACAGAGAGTTTACATTGCAATCTCGGTGGGACCGATCGCTCATCTCGGTGGGACCGAAACGTTACGAAGGGAAACAGAGAGATTACAATCCCATCTCGGTGAGACCAAGATCCCTATCGGTGAGACCGATTTGCCTAGGGTTTGTGGCAGTGGCTATGACATCTGAACTCGGTGGCGTCGGATAGAAAGAATCGGTGGGGCCGAGTTTGACTTTTGGTTTAGGTCATATGTGGATGTGAGAAAGTAGTTGAGGGCTTTGGAGCATATCACTAAGCATTTTGAGTAAGAACCTCTATAACCAACACCTCATCCCTCCTTCATAGTATTGACTTTTCCTATAGACTCAATGTGATCTTGGATCACTAAAATAGATAAATGTAGAGTCTTGAGCTTTGAGCTTGAGCCAATCCTTTTGTCCTTAGCATTTTGAGGGGTCCACTTTTCTCATCCATGCCATGCCAATCATTGAGCTTTCCTGAAATATTTATCTTGAAATAGCATTAGCTCAATGAGCTATATGTTGTTAGGAATTACCAAAACCACCTAGGGATAGTTGCACTTTCAGTCTCCCCCTTTTTGGTAATCGATGACAACATATAGATCAAAGCTTCGACAAATGATAATAAGATTGAAAAATGTTGTCGCTTTGAGAAGTATGTGAAAAGCAAGAGCTCCCCCTAAATCTGTGCATAGTTTAAGATTTGCTTTGGACTGCAAATGCACAATGAGTTAGGATCATGGGTTACTCTTCCATGTCACATACATCTTGGTGGAGCGCTCAAAATGATAATAATTAAATACATGCACTCATCACCAAGCAAAGTGAATGATCATATAGGGATATAAAAGGATAATGTCATCCAGCAAGCATTAATGTAGCATAGCATATGATCAAAAACATGATCATCCAAGTATCACACGAAAGCATAGTGTATCTCAAACAAGCAAATAACAAAGTTCAACCACCAAAAAGACAAGAGAGAACAAAAGCAACACTCTCAGTCAAAGCCTATGATCTATACATTTTTCTCCCCCTTTGGCAACAAGTTACCAAAAAGTTCATAGAAAACGCATAGTGCTAAACGACTCTCAGGCTTGGTCTTCATGTGATGGTGTAGAGATGGCTCCTTGGACGAAGACTTCTATTGATGTAGATGGAGCTGGTGGAGTGGCTACTGGAGCTGGTGGCACTGAAGCTGTTGCTAGTGCAGACAAAGTTGCTCTGGTGTCTGTAACTAGCACTGCAGCAGATCTCTGACTTCTAGGCACTCTAGCAAATGCATCAGTGGTAGACTTGCCCTTCTTCTCCTGCACTTAATCCTGAAGTTGCTCAACAACTGACTGTATCTCAATGACTTTCACATCTAAGTCATAGAACTTCTGCTCTATGATCCTCTCCAAGCTCTCCTGGTTTTGAGTCAGGGTGGCCAAGCCCTTCTCAATCCTTAGAGTGGAGGCAATCAAGTAGCCAAGCTGATCTTGCTTGCTCTTTAGGAAAATCTGAGATGCCTCTTCATCAGTTGGCATCTTTGCAGCCTTCTCAGCCCTTGCCTTCTCCTTTTTCTCTTGTGCTTGCACAGAAGATGGTTCATTCTCATCCATTACCATAGTGTTGTCCTCAAAGTCTGGGTAGATGGGCATGTGTTCCTTGTCCAAGAGATATGTGTCAGTGCCCATCTTGGAGTTGATCAGCTCCTGGATCTGTGGGGCATACCCACAACTTCTCTTCTGATCAGCAGTTGTCCTCTTGATAGTTTCCACAATTAGGCTCATGACTTTGAAATTTTGAGGCACATCAAATATGTGAAGCAGGTTAATTGCATGGCCTCTGATCATCTTATGATCACCTGACTTTGGCAATAGAGTATGCCTGAGGATCCAGTTGATTGTTGGCAAACCTGACAGAAGGTAATGTACTGATCCAAATTTGTGTGTCTCAAGAGCGGCATCTGGGATCTCTCTGTACATATGTGCCATGGAGTTGTGATCCTTCTTCTTCTTGGCATAGACATCCAAGTCATCCTCATTCTCTTTAGGAGCATTGATCAATTTTTCCCATTCTTCAACTTTTGATTGGTACCTAGTACCTTCAGACATCCAGACAATCCTTCCATGTGGGTAGAAATGAGCTGTGGAGTAGAACTGCATAATAAGCTCATCATTCCACTTTGTGAGACTTGAAACTATCATAGACTCCAGGATAGTGTTCTTCATTTTCCCTAATGTACTTCCAGTCCACCCATCTCATATCACAGACTATAGGCTTCTTGTCAAGCAGCATTGTCTCATAGAAGTCCTGTTGTTCCTTTGTATGGAACCTATAGTCCACAATAGTTCTTCTCCTGACTGCATAGAGATCAGTCAATCTCCACTGTCTAAGTCATGCATCCTTCCTGAGCTTCATGTCCTTAGCTACTGGATGAGAATCATTGTGATCTAGAATTTTGGGCTTCAACTTCCTCAAGACATGTGACTCATCATCTTCTTCTTCTATAGCAGCTTCAGGCACTGGGGCCTTGTTCTTCTCTCCAATAGGAATATTCCTTATATTCCTCTTGGGTGCAGCTTTGGGCTTTGGTGCAGCTACCTTGGGAGCTTCTTTGGGCTTTGATGGAGCAGCCCCTGATCTTATAGCATCTCCCATAAGCTTTTGAGCTTTAGGTGCTAGTGCAGCAACCTCTTCCTCTTCTTCCATCATAGAGGGTTTTCCAACTACTCTGGCCATAGTCTTCTTAGCTCTTTCTTTCCTTTTCTTCTTAGCCACTTCTTGCTCTTTGGGTTCAGATCCCAAAGTCTCTTGAGTTGAGGCTCTGGCTTTAGACATGGGAATTCTTCTAGCAGGTGCTTTGGTCCTCATACCAGGCTTAGTGGAAGCAGTTGTGCCATATTCCTTCTGCAGCACCTTCTTCTTTGAGGTGGCCTCATCCTCAACAGCCACATAGTCCTCATCCTCAGAATCTGAGGTTCTTTTCTTTCTGGCCCTGGTGGCTGCCTTTGGCAAGTTGCTTGGTGTGCTCCTGCTACCCTCATCATAGCTCCTAGAGGGACTAGTGCCCTCACTCATGTGAACTTGCTCCTTAGACTTGTTCTGACTGTCACTCTGATCTGACATGATGCAAACACTAACAGCAGACCCTATGAATAGATATAGATGAGATAGATAGGATGAGCATCACAAAGCACAGAGGTTTTTGCAAAAGAATGAGTCAAAAACTTAGTTTTAGTTTTCCACAGAAAGCATTTCGGATCTACCGATTTGAAAACTCGGTGATACCGAAGCAGCTTTTGGAACCTAAACTAGTGAACTCGGTCAGACTGAGTCACAATTTGATGGCACCAAGACTGCTAGGGTTTCACAAAGTCCTGAACTCGGTCACACCGATTTGTAATTCTCGGTCAGACCAAGAATCACGTGTGCAATGGACTTAGCCAAATCGGTGGAACCGATTTCTTCAACTCGGTTGGTCCGAGATGATTTCGGCGGAAACCTAACCCTAAATTTTCAATCCACAACTAAACTACGGAGTGATTTCACTGGATAGGGTGATCTCAATCGTGGCAAGATACATGGCAAAACAATGTGCTAGGAATCAGAGTGAGATTAGCATAAGGATCAAGTCCATACCCTAAGTGTGGCGATGGACCTGCTACGGCGGCAACGGCGGAGATGATTCCTGTTGACGGCGGCCGAGACCAGCGGCGGGAGGCAGCTGGCGACAAGGAGGACGATCCGGAGACCCAGGGAGGCAGAGCAGGCTGAGCGCGGGCGAAGGGGCTCGGGGAAATTTTCAAACTTTGGCCCAGGGATATATATAGCCTAACTGTCAGTGTGACCGAGTGGAACAACTCGGTGGCACCGAGATGCATAACTACAAGCAGTTACTGCAACTCGGTGTGATCGAAAAGTTCAAATCGGTTGCACCGAGATTGAAAACATAGATTGACTTAGTGATCTCGGTATGACCGAAATGGATGAATCGGTCAGACCGAAATGCACAAAGAAGTTTTGGAAGTTTAAGTCAATGACGAATCGGGGACTCCGAGTGCTCCTCACACAGAGTGGTTCGAATCTGACTTGATCAAACTTTGTGATGTAGCATGAATAGAGTTTGAGACAAGAAAAGCGTAGATAGCTAGAGAGGATTCTTAGGCATTCTTGTCCATCCACTTGTCAAAAGAAAATAAACCAAACAATCAAAGCAACAAGTGGATGTCCTCGAATGAGTAAATTATGCAACCAACATGCTCACACAATAAAATGACAAATGAAATATGTGGCAAAGCATGCACAACCATTCTAGCATCTATCAAGCAGCGATGACTAGGTCATCTATATATGAGTATATTGACTTAGGAGTCAAATGAGAACATTTGATCATAGGTCATACTCATCGTTTAAGCACAAGTGGGGTTGCCACTTTTACATAATGCATTGTTGTGTTCACACCATTAGAGTTGCTTTAGCTCAATTCCTAGAGTAAAGCTCCCCCTAGATGTGAGATCCCCCCTAAGAGGGATGAACTAACCTTGGGTTTTGTCGATGATGACTTCATGTAGATGTTGAAGATGTGGATGCTCAATGTTGATGTAGATCATTTGGAGCAATCCTTTGGAGTGAGTTGCACTTTCAATACCTACACGGGTTAGTCCCACAAGGAACAAACAAGGATATCCATAGACATAGAGTGATGCACACACAAGATGATGTCCATGAAAGCATTGGGTTACCTTGTCCCATGTCTAACCAACAAGAGGGTTTGTGACTCCATGAACTAGTGCAAAATGTGGAAGTTGATTGCACTTGTCCTCGCCAAAATGATAAGAGTGAAGTCTGTTGGCATAGTCACCCTCAAGAACTCTCTAGTTCTTCTTCTTCGGGATCCACATCATCTTGATGGGAATCCTTGGAGTTGTAGTCGTACTTGATGAAGTAGAACTTTATGTAGTCTTGGGAACCCACTTGACCAAGGCCTTAGGAGCTTCTTCAAATGCATCAATCTCCTCTTGAAGCTTGTCCTTGCCTTTTTGCTTGTGGTCTTGTGGTGGAAGATCATCTTGAGCTTGTGTCCCTTTGAAAGAAGTAGGATCATACTTCTCTTGTTGAGGAACAAACTTCGTCTTGGGGTATTGATCTTCTTCCCACTCAACTCCATTGGCATTGAACTTTCGTTCAAAACCAACACCTTGGTTCTTCCGGTGCCTTCCTTGCTTGCGTACAATTTCCTCGAATTGCTTACTCCCGGCAAGGCTTTTGTAAACACCTTTCTCTATAATTCCCTTCAATAAGTTATTTTCTTTCTCAAGTGTAACTTGGCTAAGAGAATCATTAGTGGAATCAAGAGAACTACTAGAAGCAACAACATTGGATTTAGCATGATTGTTGTTACTACCAGAGGAAGAATCCTTCTTGTTCTTGTTACTAGACTTGACTTGAGGCATGTAAGTAGATAAGAGTAAACGCTTGGCAATGTAAGAAGAACTTTTCTTGCGAAGATCATCATTGATTGCCTTTAAGAACTCATGCCCTTGATCAAGGTTGAGCTTTTCAAAGTGTAACTTCTCATGAGTCCTTAAAAGTTCTCGATGATCTCCTAAGATAGTTTCATGAGCTAACACTACAAAAAAAATACACTTCCGTGATGATACGTGTTTGTCATAGTAGGTCGCGTTTTTTGTCAAGCATGTACATCCATGACAATTTTATGACAGAATCAAGATAGTCATACCTGTGCTATCGTAGAAGTGTTCCATGACATTACCAAAATTATCATCACGGAAGTGTCCACTTCCATGACGATAAATCGCGTGTCACAGAAGTGCTTTCGTCAAGGGTGACCGACACATGGCATCCACCATAACGGAACACCGTTAAGCTATCGGGTCGGGTTTTGGATCCGATAACCCGTTAACAGCCCCGACCAATGGGGATTTTCCACGTGTAAAATCATCATTGGTTGGAGGAAACACGTGTCGGCTCACCGTTGGGACAGATGTCATCCGCTCATTGGACCGAAGGCGCCTATGATACGGCAACACGTGGCACGGCCCAACAGAGGCCCATTCATGTGAAAAGGCCAGCCCATTTGACTTGGTCAAAAGGTGGCGGGCCGGCCCACGGAAAGCATGTTAATGGCTTGTTCGCATATAGCCCATTTACAGCCCGCTAACCCAGGGCCCGTTATGCCCAATCCGAATTAGGCCCAGTAGTGTAATCTGGGTCGTGCAATATGATTCCAGCCCGTTTTAACTTCCGGCCCATGTGTGGCCCATGACTTCTTTCGGCCCATATGAGGCCATTTGTAACTCTTGGACCATTAACGGCCCGTGGTGAAACTGGCCTATAATGAACAGTGTATCACTTTATACCCATTAATGGCCCGTTATTCTATTGGGCCGTTTCCAGCCCAAGTTATCTTTTGGCCTTCTCAGGGCCCATTGATTCTTGGGCTCATTTGCAACATTCGGTTACATACGGCCCGTTACTGTCATTTTCTGCTTCTGGGCCAAATTCAGCCCGTCGTTACAGTCGGCCCGTTTGCGGACCGTTAATACATTGGGCCGTTTTCATGTCAAAAAAACCTGTTGGGCTGTTTTCATAGAGTTATCAAATATGGTCTATTAACGGCCCGTTATGGTCCACGAATAGTACGACCCATGATTGGCGAAATGATGATACGCCCCATAGAAGGCCCATGGATCTACGGCCCGTATGAGGCCCATGGATCTACGACCCGTAGAAGGCCCATGGATCGTACGAACCGTAGAAGGCCCATGGACCCTACGGCCCGTAGAACGCCCATGGACCCTAAGACCCGTATAGAAGGCCAATGGATCCTATGGCCCGTATAGAAGGTCAATGGATCCTACGACTGGAAGAAGGGACATGGATCATACGGCCTGCAGGAGGCCCATGGTTACAACAGTCCGTGTGTTGCCATGATTATTTTGGCCTAGTTACGAAAAATAGGCTATTGTGGCCACTAGAAAAACACAGAAAAAGAACAGCAGTGACTACAAGAAAACAACTAAACAAGACAATAAGGAAATAAATAAGCAAGCAATTAACACTAGCCTATTACCGCTATTACACATATTACATCCACTGGGCATCAAAGTTCACCATCAGTGCAAATATAGGGAACAAAGCAGCATATTACATACACTGGCAGTCAAAATTGGCCACGAGTGCAAATAAACGCGGCAGCAAAACAAGAGCATAACTGAAACAATTTCAGAAGAGCTCAAGAAACGTTATCCTGGGTATCCACCATGCTGGCAATAAGCTTAGCAAGCTGATTAGCTTTGTCCTGTTTGGCGCTAAAATCCTCCAACGCTTGTTGTTGCACCAGAAAGTATGCATGTGAATGCTCCAGGGACTTCCGCAGTCTTTCCGCTTCTTGTCGCAGCATAGCTGATCGATGTCTTTCAGCTTTTAGTTGAGACTCAAGAAACCGAACTGATTCAGACAGTGAGTTTGAATAGCTTGTGCAAGCGGTAGTGGCCAGTAACTCGAACACTAAACCAAGACAGGACTTTGGGGTTGTCTCGCTGTCTTCAAGATAGTCTTCCTTAGCTATTTTATTAGCTTTGTTGGAGACCAACAAGGATGTGTCACTATCCTGAACCTTATCTGCATTACTTCCTTTACCATTGCTTAATAAGGCACTCTTCCCCAATATTCTATCAGCATTCTAAAAGAAGAAACAAGCAGACACATAACAAGTTTAGCATGTACTAGTATATGAAACTCATTTCGGTGAACCAGTTCATTAGTAAGGTGGACAGGATTAAACTACCAAGTCTTCTATTGCCAAGTACTAGTACATAATAAAAGCATCAAACAAACATATATCTATGTCCTATGGTCACTCTATTGTCTTGCCAAATCAAAATAGAGACACGGTTCAAATCATATCAGTTCAAGACAAAGCAGCAGTGAAAGAATACAAAACGTGGGAAACTACACGGCACAACAAGATTTCATATGGGTACCACGGGCCTACATGTACAACAACACTATTGGCTCTGTTGTGATGCTAGTAATGTGCATGATATGAAAGTCAACTGTATACACAATTGAAATTGAAATCAAAAGAGCTATTGATAAGAGCAAACCTGTTAAAGAAACATGCGTGAACATACCTGTTGTGCCATTGGAGTTTCGATTGGATCCTTCAATTTAAAAATAAGTTTGGATGAGTAAATACAGTGATACAAGAGAAAAGCAATCATACTTAAAAAAAGGTGCGCCTAAGCGAGCGCTTAAGCGCACCTAGGCTCTAGGCGTTGGCAAAACGCATTGTGCATAACTATGCTTAATCTGTGCATAACTGCGCATAAGCATGCGCTTTGGTCAGTAAAGCGCAAGGCGGTGGCAAAACGCAAAATTAACGCCTAGCGCTTTTTTGAACTATGATAGCAATGGAATCTTAAATTAGAACAGTTGTTCTTCAGGTTTAGGCACTTGTTCTACATGAACAGAGTACAGTAAGACGCAAGAATATAATACTTAAAATAGAAAATGAGCTCATAGACCTTACCACATTCTTGGTTCGGGACCAGTACAGAACAAGGCGTTCCCAGTCATCGTCCAGTAAATGTGTCTCGGGAGAACGTAAGGGAATTTGATGAGTTTCTTTGCCGATGAAGTACGTTTTCTTCAGGTAATTCCGATACTGCCACCAAGCATTCTTGAAGATAGCAGAGGTATTAGCACAGGTTACCTCATCCTGAGTTTCCAAATCGGTCCTTCTCTATAGAGAAAAAATGAGAAAATTTGTTGTATTATAACCATCATGGAGGTAGGATGTATGGGATGAAGCAAAGTAATTGCCATGAATAACATTACTTACACATAACTCCTGGACAAACACCTGCAACTGGCATTTTCGTTCATCTTCAGTATAATATTTCCAAGATGGGAAGATACGCACATACGATTTAACAACATCAAATGTGATAGATGCTAAACTATGACTAGCTGGTTGTGCTTCCTCCACAGGAATAGGCATACTAACTGGTGGAGTTGGGGTTCGCCGTGATAGCACTGGCCCTTTGGGAACTGGAGCTACCTTACTAAATGCTCTTGTTTGGGAGCTCTGTGGTGGAGATGGTGTTGTGTCAACAGGAACTGGGTTACTATCGGTTGGGGTTGGGGTTAGATTGGGTGAAGCTGGTTCTCTATCCATCGCAGTAGGGGTACAATTTGCGAGAGTTTGGGTTATGTGTGGTAGGGCTGATTCTTGTGCATGTACTACCGGGGTGCTATATCTACCAAGAGGTAGCACTGTTTTATTTGAAGACCGTGTTTTTAGTCCGCTAGATACTGGCATCACCTGCTCCAATTCAAATGGCTGATAAACAGGAAACATAGTTGAATGTACAGACATTGTATGAGAGACAGATGCAATAGATAGTGTGGAAAAAAGAGGGCATGAAATAGTTGACATGTATATTGTTTGACTAAAAGGGATAGCATGACATAATTTCACATATATGATGTCTATCTAAACTGGATAGCATAGCATAACATAATTCAAAGATATGATGAATAACTAAACAGGATCGCATGACATAATTCACCTACATGTTATCTAAGTAATCAGGATCGCATCATTTAATTCACGTATGTGATTTATATGCTAAACAGAGGGCATTCGATATGATGTCTGAACTAAGAACATGATGTTGAATATTGTGTATATGATGTCCAAACTATGCAATGCAAGACACTGTATGCATGATATGAGCAGTATAACCGTGCCAAGTTAGAGCATACACCTCAGTGGGGGAATAGGACTGGTCATCTGTCTCTGAATCCATCTCTGAGGAGCTATCAGGACCCAACAAGAGATCTGCTTCGACAGGTAGCACTGTCTGCTCTGAAGGCCTTGTTTTCACTCCAGATTTTTCCATCTCCCACCCAAATGGCTGATTCACAGGAAGAGTAGTTTAATGTACAAACATTGTCGACAAATGGAAATGTAATGAAGAAAAGGATGGGCAAGATATCATTCAAATATATGATGCATGGTTAAACAGGATGGCATTGCACATTTCACATATATTATGGCTGGCTAAAAGACGTGAGACTACATAATAACCATATATGATATAGAAACTAAACAGGTGGCATTACAGAACATGTCTAAACTAAGCAGATGACATATATGATGTCAAAAGTAGGCACTGCAAGGCAACATATGCATGATATGACTAACATCATCATGCCAAGGTAGAGCAAACACCTTGAGCGGTAAATAGGAGTGGTCAGCGGCGTCTGAATCTGCCTCAGAACAGATATCTTCCTCTGGATTACAATCTGGAGAGGGGAGGGGAGGGTTTGCCATTGAAACCACCATGGAGCGATGTCTGCATGACATTGTATTGCCGCGCAAAACTCTTCTCTTTTTCTCTACATGTTTAGCATGAATGTGTACAATATCTTACATGCATACGAAAAAATATGGTGAGATTATGTAAGGAGAGCATGCAGAAATTTAGAGTGATGGTAACAACCAGTGGATGGATCCAAAAATAATGATAGCAGGCTGATGATTGCTTCAAATTAATAAAAAGACAGATGGTGATTGCTTTACTATTTTTTTCCCACCCAAGATGAACAACATAGGCATACACTAGGTGAACCAGATATTAGACAGACATACTATTCATTACTGCCTCGATATGTGCCCCACAACTAATTTAGAACTCAAGTTTGAACATTAATTTGGACCTGACTTGGGAGTCCAAGAGCTGAACAGGACGATAAAGTAGCAGGTAAGTTTAAGCAATGCATAACATAAGCAGAAACAAAAGAGTGCGACCTCTCTTGTGGACCCGTGTACTCCTCAGGTTCATCTGCTGAGTCGATGATGGTGATGCCGTTACGGTGGGTGCCTGTAACACCCACGATGCGGCTATATCTCCCACGTGTCGAAGCACGACTTAGAGGCACAACCGCATGGTGGTTTTGTCGCAAGAAGGGTCATCTTCACACAATCCCATGTAATGAACAAGAATGGGATAAAGAGGGTTGGCTTACAATCGCCACTTCACACAATACATAATTAAGATCATACATCATTCAAAATACACTCATAGACCGGCTACGGTCAATTCAAATGAAAAGAAGACAACCCCAAATGCTAGATCCCCGATCGTCCCGACTGGGCTCCGCTACTGATCATCTGGAAATGAAACATAGTAATGACCAAGGGCCTCATAAAATTCCCACTTCAGCTCAGTTGCGCCATCTGTGCTGGTATCCTTGGCACCTGCATCTGTTTTGGTAGAATCTGTGTCACGAGGACACAGCAATGTCACACCCGCGAGATCAAGACTATTTAAGCTCATAGGTAGGAAAAGGGGTAATATGGTGGAGCTGAAGCATATATGGTGGCTAACATACGCAAGTGAGAGCGAGAAGAGAAGCAACGCATCGGCCGAGAAGCTAGAAGCGATCAAGAAGTGATCCTGAAACTACTTACGTCAAGCATAACTCAAACCGTGTTCACTTCCCGGACTCCGTCGAGAAGAGACCATCACGGCTACACACACGGTTGATGCATTTTAATGAAGTCAAGTGTCAAGTTATCTACAACCGGACATTAACAAATCCCCATCTTCCTCATAACCGCAGGCACAGCTTTCGAAAGATAATATACCCTGCAGGGGTGTCCCAACTTAGCCCATCATAAGCTCTCATGGTCAACAAAGGATAAACCTTCTCCCGGGAAGACCCGATCAGTCTCGGAATCCCGGTTCGCAAGACATTTCGACAATGGTAAAACAAGACCAACAAAGCCGCCCGATGTGCCAACAAATCCCGATAGGAGTCGCACGTATCTTGTTCTCAGGACACACCGGATAGGTCAGCCTACAAGTAAAACCAGACCTCGAGTTGCCCCGGGGTGGCCCCGCAGTCTGCCCATTTCGGACCAACACTCGAAGGAGCACTGGCCCGGGGGGGTTAAAATAAAGATGACCCTTGGGCTCGCGAAAACCCAAGGGAAAAGGGCTTAGGTGGCAAATGGTAAAACCAAGGTTGGGCCTTGCTGGAGGAGTTTTATTCAAAGCGAACTGTCAAGGGGGTCCCATAAATCACCCAACCGTGTAAGGAACGCAAAATCAAGAAACATAACACCGGTATCACGGAAACTAGGGCGGCAAGAGTGGAACAAGTCACCAGGCATAAGGCCGAGCCTTCCACCCTTTACCAAGTATATAAGGTGCATTAATTAAACAGGAGATATTGTGATATCCCAAAATATCCATGTTCCGCCCAGGAACAAACTTCATCTTCACCTGCAACTAACAATGCTATAAGAGGGGCTGAGCAAGAGCGGTGACATAGCCAAACAACGGTTTGCTAGGACAGGATAGTTAGAGGTTTGACATGGCAATAGGGAGGCATGATAAACAATGGCAGGTAGAGCTAACATAGCGATAGAGCAAGTACTAGCAAGCAAAGATAGAAGTGATATCGAAGGTATGGTCATCTTGCCTGCAAGGTTCTCAGAGTTGTCAACGGCTTGATCCTCGTTAGCGTACTCAACAGGTTCCTCATGCACGTACTCGTCTCCCAGCTCTATCCAAAGCAAGAACACAAGCAAAGGAACCACAATAAATCATGGTGCAATGCACAAGCAACATGATGCAATACATGTCATGATATGTGAGATGTGAAATGCAATGTGTATGCGTGCTTCGGGAGGAAAAGGATGAACAAGGCATCAACTTGGCAAACCAAGTATGCCGCTGGAAAGATGAGATGATTTCGGTTGAAATCGGTATGAAGATCACCGGAAACGGATGCATGGTTTGCAAATGGCAAGCAAAACAAGAATGGCACAAATCTGCGATTAACAGCGCGATGCTACTTAGCATGCAACAAGAAACTATGCTACAACACCCCAACATGAAAACAAAACATATGGCAGTGATCTACTGGAGATGCTTAACAAAATAGGAACACTGAGCTACGGCTAAATCACATCATAACAGGTTCAAACAAGCATGGTGAAAGTGCAAAAAATATCAGGTTGGACATGGCATAAACAGCATCACGAAGCAATGTTCAGAGCAAGTTATCAACAAGCTACAGGACTTATAGTAGCAAAACAAGGCATGGCATGAATCTACTCAAAGCATAGATCAAAAGTCCCTTAGTGACCATAAGCCAAAAAGGACCAGAATATATGATGGCACCCATGTAAACATAGCAAGTTTCGTTAACAAATTTAGCAAACAAAGCATGGCATTGACAGAATTACGAAGGCAACTTCGTGAGCTCGATGCACTCACTACAGAGCATTTCATGATAAACTAAGCATACATCCATTAAGAAGACATGACACAGAAGCTACACATGGCAAGAACAACATCATAGCTTACACGGATCAACTACAACAACCTTGGCAAAATTGAATAACATGTAAACAATCTGCCAGGAAACATTTTGAAGCAAAAGTAGAGCACGAAAATGACATGCTGGACTACTCCATAATTGCAACCAGGGGCATGGATGGATAGAGCATAACCATATGTTCAAAATACCCTTAATGTAGTATCTCAAAAAATGCATGGATCTCTCTGTAGCAACATGTTTACATGGCATCAAAATATCAGCAGAACAGGGACTAAAATCAGCAATATCATGAAGCCTAGTTTGCATGCTTGTGCTAGTCACCACATTGATCACAAAAATACATGGCAAGGACCTCTGTAAAGAAGACATGGCATAGTTCAAAACACATGTAGGGATCAAGTACATAGGATGCACACATCAATCATGGCAAAAATTACAAAAGTGCATGTTCTGATAAGAATCTGAAACTAACATTATGAAGCACTCTTCCAACAGCATTTTGGGCATCAAGATGAGCTCAAATGAAAATGATGCAATGAGATGAAATGATGTACTCGTCGAGACGAACAATTCAATATGCTACACGCCCAAAACGGAGCCGCGGGTGCAAAGTTGTGGGGCGATGAACATGCAACAAAAATACTGACAGAAAAGGACTTTGACGAAATCGGGGGAGAAGAAAGTCAACCTAATCCCAGATCCAAATCGGATCTGGCTCGAACGGAAGCCGAGGCGGGCCGGAACCTCGCCGGAGTTGGAGCCGGAGGGGAGGAGGATGGCCGGAGAGGAGCCGAGGGCAGAGGAGGTGCGTCGGTGAGGGAGGAGGAGGCGGCTGGCGTCGAGCTCCTCCACGGGCGCGCGCATCACCGGAGTTGACGGAG